>NC_064766.1:4885231-5100231 GCF_011397635.1 Epinephelus fuscoguttatus | reverse complement strand
TCAGTAATATTTGCATGAGCCTGGTCATTTAAGTAGTTTAATTTCAGACTTACTTGTGCTTTCAGCTGGTCAAAGTATTTTTGACCCACATTTATTTCCACCTTTTAGATGAATCCAAAGAGGGGTTAATGCAACACACCATATTCCCCCATGTCAGGCGTTGTGCTAAGCTAGGCTAAACACTGAAGAGACGAATCTGTGTAATAGAAGGGCAGAAACAGAGGTAACATGGATATTTTCAGCTCACTCTGAATAAGAGTAAGATGATGAACAAGAGGATTCCCCATGATGTTGGACACTTTTACACACTTAAGTGTATTTTAGGTTTCTTTCAGTTCTTTCAATTTGAACTAGAAAAGTCTGTTATACAAACTTTGATCTCAGTATATTGAGTTTATCAAAGGGAGTATCAATGGATTTAGTAATGTGAGTACTTTGAACTATGCTCTTTGAGCGTGTGTCTGAATTTGTCCTAGCACCATGTAATGGGCTACAACACCTGTTCATTCTCCTTGCCACTATTTTCTCCCCTCATGCATTTTGAGATGTCAGCACTCATGGAATGGCTGCGTGGAAGTGGTTTCTTTTTCTTTTTTCCATCATCTCCACTCCTCTATCCAGAGGGATTAGTGCAAATATACTATTCCTAACAGATTTGTCCGGATTATAGTGTAAAAAAAAAAATATTACATTTCATGGTATCTTAATGTTCCTGTGTAGTTTGTATCAGCAGGGAGGCAAGGATAGGTCTTACAAAGTTAGGTTTAAAAAAAAAGGTGAAGTGACAGCCCAGTAAAAGGTAAAGCAACCTAGCTAATCCCAGTTAAACAAGATATTTGTATTAGCCAGGTGTATTGTGGGAGGAGAACAGAGCAGTTATAACCCAGTTGTACAGTTGTAATTAGGGATGGGCAACACAAGCAAAAAACACTATTCGAAAATCGTGGCAACTATTCGACAATTTTTCAAATAATCCCCCCCCCCCACAGAGATCCATTCGTCTTTAACGGCCCGAACATACCCGGGCGGAACGGACTCCGTGGAGGTCTGCGCGGACTCAAAGCGGACGTCCGCAAGCTCTGTGCGCGCACACCGGTGATAGGGCTGTCAACGAATATTCTAAATTCGAATTTCAATTCGAATTTGAAAAAAAATAGACCTTCGAATGTGAAAATTGATATTCGATTGTGGAGAGGAAAAAAAACACCACCGCAGCTGTCCTCTTTGCGAGTGGGCGTTGGCATCAAACGCGCATTTCTCCAGCCTGGTCGACAAGCGGTTCTGCTCCCAGCTGTTGTCTCCGTCACCCGGCTTGACACATTCACTCGCGGCTCGTGCAGAAAATAGACCAGACGCCGAAATGATTGCTGCAGGGCGTGAGCTGGTCACGGTCCGCGGGCGGTGTGGCCACGGGTCAGAGAGGGGGGGCAAGCGAGAGGTCCGCGGTCGTTTATAACGTAATGTTATAGATAATTGTTTAATGTGTTTTAATGTGTAGGTATGTAAATGTTTTCAAAGACGTTTATGTTGAAATAAAAATACCTACAAGTAGTTATGTTTCCTTGTATTAAGACATATTCAAGTATGTTTCCTTGTATTAGTTTGCACTCTTGTGGACATAATGCGGAAAAAAAAATTCGAATGGTTCGAACCTATGAGTTATTTTTAGAAGGAATATTCGAACGTCATTTTTGAGCAATTTTGACAGCCCTAACCGGTGACTGCTCGGTATGTATTTTTCACATCGCGGGGATTTTTCACAGACATTTTTACAGGAAACTACAACGCGGAAGTGCGCTCGACTATGAAAGCCCGAATGACTGCGGACATTCCTCTCTGCATGTTTCTCCTGTTTGTAGAAGAGCATCAGACTAGCTGATAGCCCATCTCACACCGCTGTAGCAATCCTAGACTGCCCTCGTGCGGTTAGGAGCTGAATTGCATGTCAAATAAAGGGGGGGAAATAAGATGGCGAATAGTAATAGTCGCATTAAAAAATCGATTTTTCAAAAATAAAACGACTATTCGGGCGGCACGCTGGTGTGGTGGTTAGCACTCTCGCCTCACAGCAAGAGGGTTGCCAGTTCGATCCCGGGTGTGGGAGCCCTTCTGTGTGGAGTTTGCATGTTCTCCCCGTGTCAGCGTGGGTTCTCTCCGGGCACTCCGGCTTCCTCCCACAGTCCAAAGACATGCAGATTGGGGACTAGGTTAATTGGTAACTCTAAATTGTCCATAGGTGTGAATGTGAGCGTGAATGGTTGTCTGTCTCTATGTGTCAGCCCTGCGATAGTCTGGCGACCTGTCCAGGGTGTACCCTGCCTCTCGCCCGATGTCAGCTGGGATAGGCTCCAGCCCCCCCGCGACCCTCAAGAGGATGAAGCGGTTAGAAGATGAATGAATGAATGAATAAAACGACTATTCGAAATTCAAAAATCATGACCCATCCCTAGTTGTAATAGATGATGATGGCAATGCTGTCACAAATGGTTCAGCATGATTTAGGAGTTGTATTTCTAGAGATCTACCTAGCTTCAGTTCCATATTGTTCGGTTTGTCCATCCCACTCTTCGTCCAGTGTTGTAACTTGCTGGAAAACCATACAATCGAAATTGATACATCTAATTAACACAGACTCTTCTAATGCTGGTTTTTCGTTTGCATTCGCCATACTGACAACAGTTACTGTAATAGCTGTACATCTGTTGGCTAACCCAGCTAACACGGTTAAAAGACAACTGCTCTATAAAAGCTGTCTGGATGGAACTCACACCTCAAATTTTGTGTTCTGTCTGCTAAGATGTAGATCTGCATTAAGTAGGGATGTGGATGAATACTTGAGCACTTGAGATTTGGACATCTATATTGATTAAACATTTAGAGTAATTGCTGCCCAGCTCCCCGCATGTGAACCGACTTTACGATTTTTGTTAACTATTTAAAATGGGTAAAATTTTATTTAAATGTAGAGCTACAAATAGTGTGTCCTGCTGTTGTTCTCTTTGTATTTCATGAGATACAAAGAGGCTACTGCTGCAGGAGTGTGAGCTCCACGCTCAGGACAGTCAGTCCGTCCACACACACAGTTACACGGCTAAGTGTTTGCATCACATGCCTAATGTTACCTATTGGTTATTAATGGCTTTAACAAAAGAGTTGAGTTGAGTTGTTTCGATGTTGGTGTGTTTGTTTGGACTGTTAAACAGCTTGGTGTTGGATGTTGGCTGTTACTGCTGAGTTCACTTGTGTAAACTGGGCAGATGTTGAACTGACTGTGAGAAGAGCAGCTCAGAGACATTCCTTCAGTACTGTTTCTAACCTATGTAACATTAATGGCAGCGACAGATCGTTAGGGGTGTGTGGTCTAATAGGCTAATTGAAGCCTAATTGTCCAATAAAATTCAATTTCAGATTGCAGTTATTTTCTGTTGTTGGCCAATTTACGTTCTTATTCTTAGATTTTTTTTTTTGTTGTTTTTTTTTGCAAGCATTCCATAACAATACAGTGACATGGAAACTGCTCAAAATGCCTTTCCCAAATATTAGGCTAATTCAGCTATGATTATTTGTGTCCTAGGGTGTACTGAACATCCCAGTGTTTCCCATACTATTATATTTGGGGCAGGGCTCAACAATAAGGATTGCCTGATTGCCCGGGGCAAGTTAAACTCAAGGTCGGGCATGTAAACTGACAACTCACCTGCCCGATCGGGCAAGTTGCTAAAAATAGTAAAAGTTAATAACTAATTGATAAAATAAATGTATGTTTAAACGTGCTCTTCAGCTCTGATGCAGCGGTCTCTCTGCCTGAAGTCACAGGCACAGCTGTGTAACAATGTCCTGCCCACAGCCCCCATTGATATTATTTTGCGTGACGGACGCTTCATATAATAACATAACAATATACTATTTATGGTGTTATGTCATCGTGTCATTTCTGTCTCTACATGGTCACGTATTAACAATTCTTCTCTGCTCTCTGTATCGCGCACGGCGGAGTTCTGCCACACACACAAATGATCACTCTAGAGTGGCTCGGGCCGCATTTTCCTGACCCCGAGCCCGCCGCAGTTTGTCAGCTGACAAAGTTATTGAAATGGACACTGTGTAAATAACCAACAGACTGCTGTTACGCTGCTCGCACAGCAGCGTAGCACGGCACTTGTGCTGAGCTTGTGTTGCGTTCAGGCGTTGTCACGTAAATAACAACTTCCAACACTTAAATAGGTCATAGCACAAAACAGCAGCATGTCATGTGACTTAACTTTTATTATTTTCAATAAAATTGTATGTTCTTAAATCTTGAGACACCTCATATGTAAGCTAGACAGACGTTTCACCTGCTCATTACTGTGCACAAATGTACTGTATGTACTTAGTCCTAAAGAGCCCTTCTGGTGCCAGTAGATACATAGAAACATCCCAGCAGGCTGTGCTTTGCAAGCATACAAAAAAGTTTCACGCATGTGAAAATTATTTTTCATGCGTGTGCTTCACCTCCGCTGCTACAACTCCATCCTAGGGGAAACACTGCTGTGTGCGTTTTGTGCAACAGGTGGATGTGGTAGTCTACTGGTAGAGTAGAGAGAGAGCTATGTAGCATTGAAGTAGAGTAGAGCAGGGCAGAGAGATGGAAGCAAAATATATTAAACCTGGTGTTAATACAGCAGAACTGGAGAGAGGGGTGAAAAATAAATAGAGGTGGGCATGGCTCAAGTAGGGTGCAAAATTTTAGAAGGAGAACGATTGACAAATTTTTCACTTTAAGCCCTGACACTGTCATATTTGTGTAGGAATTAAGCTACAATACATGACATATGTTGTTTTAATTAATAAATACAGTGTGAATAAAGATTACATAACATAAAAATAACTGCAGTCTTTGTTATTTGATAGCCGCTCAAATTAAACAGTTTTTATAGGGCAAGTAAAAACTGACTTCGGGCAAGTAGATCTCTGATCAACTTGCCTGACCGGGCAAGTGAAAAAAAACCTTAGCGTTGAACCCTGAGGGGGAAAGTGAAATATACATTTCAGTGAATTGACATCATATCAGGCATCATCATCGTATCCTGTGTCCACACTTACAGACTTGTGGACTTTGCGGCAAAGTTTGGGAGTGCTTAGGGCTATCCAAAGCAACAATTCAATTGGTCTACAAGGGGCTTTAAGTAGACTTTCTGCAGACCTCTAGAGAGTCTACTCGGGGTGCAGAGTTATGAATGTTTCATTGATAGTTGGGCCTATTAAAATGCTACTTAAATTGTGTCGGCCAGAAATAATATTCAACCACATCATGTGTTGACATATGTATAAGTATAGGCTGTAGAGAGAATGAAAATGCATTTTAATACTGCTGCCTATCAGGTTGCACAGTGAAATAGGCTTAAAAAAACAACAGAAGAAGGTTTCTAATGTAAGTAATGCCCAATATATTTAGTTGTAGTCCTGTCCTTATTTACAAACATTTCTTTTTCGAACTTGTGCAGGCTGTACATTATACAGAGATATATTAATACATTTTTGTTCAGTCACAAAAGACCGTACATACATACAACGGAAGTCCATGAGGGCTCAGTCTGCAGGTCCAGAGGATGGGCATTTGGATTCAGCCTCTGACTTGACCGCAGCTTGTTGTCAGTGTATCCTGCTGCAGCCGCCTGCTTTTGTCCACTTTCCAGGCAAGGCGCAGTTCATCTGAAATGAGCCTACTGATGAGTGTAGATGACGTGATGCTTGCAGTTATCTAATCACTCACTCTGGACTTCCCTCTTCTCACACACATTGGCCTACACTGGTGGACTAACTTCCTCATTTTACAACATGAAAAAAAATGCCTGCAAATTTGCGGGTCACACACAAGCGAGTAGTTGTAATACTATTTTTAAATTGGCATTTCAAATTTGCCAACTTCTCAAGTCCAGCCACTTACAGTACAATTGGTTATGCAGGATATGAGGGATGTATTTGCCCAGAGAGTTGTTTGCTGTTTTTTTTTCATATACTTTCCATCATTATTTGAATGTACAGCATGACTTCACTTGAGTGTTTTTAAAAAAAAAAAAAAAGGAAAAAAAGAAGATACCTCCAAGATAGGATGTCTAGTGTTAACAAGTGAACCTGACATCATGAACTGTCTTTGCTTTGCAGATGGTACTAAAACCCAGTCAGCCAATAAGAATGGGAAGAAGGCAGACTCTGGGTCCAGTGGCAGCTTCTTCACCTGGTTCATTGTCCTGGCCCTGCTTGGTGTCTGGACATCTGTAGCTGTGGTCTACTTCGACCTGGTTGACTATCAGGGAGTCCTTGGTGAGTACTTGGTGCAACACACATACATTTGGATGAAAGAGTAGCTGAGTGTTCTTTCTTCCTGTAGTCTTTTTCTACCTCATATACCTTGCTGGAAAGGTGTGGTAGCAAATAGTTTGGCTCTTGCCTTCACATGCTTGCATATCTTCTGCCCATAAAAACATGCATCTGTCATCTGTCCCTGAAGTCAACTTCATTGCTGAATAACAACCAGTAAACCATGATATTTACCATTGTCAGAACACTTAGTCACATCAGCAGTCATTAGCAACTTGACATGAGTCTACCTCATGCTCTGTCTGAATACTTATGAAAAAAGGATGCAAATCATCCACCAAAATGGCTGCAGGAGAAAGACAGACAGTCAAAGGATGTAAAAAGCAAAAAAGGCCTGAGAACATGAGCGGATTTAAATAGATTGTCAGTGTTGCACTGTTGTGCCTCCTGCTTATGTAGTTAGACTTTGGAAAAAAAAAAGTATAAATGGCATAGCTTATATAACATCACTTAAGTCACCTTTGATTAGAAAGTCTTTTTTTGTTAACAAGATGGTTACATTTATGAAGGTGCCATTTCATCAACAGCATATTTTTGACTAACAAAAAGCCCTCGGAATTATCTCCTAGGTCTGAAGCATGTGGACCACAATTTCCAGTGCAACTACTCCTAACAATCTATCTTCTTTACTGATTTGGTGCATGTCTGTTATCTTTTAGACACAGTATACGGTCTGCCACTAACCTGCATCCTTAATGAATAATGTTGAACATTCTTGGTATGTGTAGTACTCAATGATTTATTCATGAATTTTGAATCTCCTGTCTTATTTCTTAATCTGTCTATTGTTCCAATATGTATGTTTTGTGTTTGCATGCAGACAAGGCTAAGGGCTTACAAATTAACCTGTCTGAGGCCTTGCAAGGTAAAAAAAAAATCACAAGACATATTTTTCTTACACCCTGTATCAGCATTGATGATTGTTGTCTTATGTCATTATTGTTCTCTCAGGAAGTTTCCCTTTATCCCTACACACTCTTCTCAGAGCTCTGAATCTAAACAAAACTTAATGCAAAAAATTCTACAGCTGTGTCAGGCTAACTGCTGTCAAGACTATGTTTGGTAGTAAAATATTGTTTTCTGGTCCTATTAGTTGTATTGAAGAGTCAGTGTGTTCTTAAACTAAGCCCGTTTTTAAAAAACATGCACTCAGACAAGTCTGTAATTTCACATTGAACATTATGGACTACTTGTGAAAACACCTAATGAAGATTGGGTGAACATGCTGGCCACAATATTTTCTTGAAGACTTTTGTACATGAATCTTACTTTCATGTTACAATTTGTTGGAAGAAAAAAAATTAGCTGCATCAGCTGGATAATGACAAGGCCTGAGAATATTTTAACATGTTTGTGGTATTTAAAAAGACCAAATCAGATTTCTGTAGTCTTCTAAAGCTTAGGGATTTGTCACTGTTTCACAAAATCACAATTGGAAAAAAAAAATGTGAATATTATATATTTCTGTTGAACTGTATTTTGAAATAGAATACTTGGTAAATGTTCTTTTTTCTTTTTATTTCGGACAAGAGATAATTTAAGAAAATGGTCTATTATATAATTTAGCATAAATCATGTTAAAATTGTCTTAACATCTTCCTTGTTAAAGCAACAGTTAGTAGCTTTATGAAAACAACTTCCGGTCATATTTACAGCAACTGTCGCTATATTCACACATTAGTACATGAGACAGATAATCAATGAAAAAAAATCATAGACTGTAAAAAATCATGGATGTAGCTATTGTGATGTCACCCTGGTTTGTGGACTCCCATTTTGAAGCTTAAGTTTGACACTTCTGGACGTTGCCATCTTAGTAATTTGGAGCCAGAATTGACCATATTTGGATGAGAGGCTGGGGCTGTGGAGGAGTGAGAAAAGAAAATAATTTACCCCCCCGCACAGTTGTCATGACTGTTGAAATTAGTTATAGAGGCCAGTACTGTGTTTTGTTTTTTTTTTGTTTTTTTTTGTTTTTTTTTTTGGTACGAGGCTGTTTATTCCTGCTGTCAATTTGGCATTTTATCATGGGGGACTATAAAGTGCTCCAGGATTGAGTTCTGAAACCCCGAAATAAGCTTTATGGTTAACACAAGCTTAAGAGACTTTCAGGATTTGTTCTCCAACATAAAGTATGTTGGTAATTACCCCACTTGTGAACACTTATGAGCTTCTATATGTCTTAAAAAAGGAGGTTGCAAGCAAGTGGCTAAATGAGACTACAGAACATCATCACATGCCAAGCCACGCCAAACACAGCTTTACAGTGTTGTTATGGTGATGACTAGGTCATGCAGGTGTAGTTCCTTTACAGCCTAACATTAGCATTTTACTTCTGACAATTGCAATTAGACTTCAATAATCATGAAAGTGGGGTTCATTTGTGAAGATTATCTTGCAGAACAAAAACTGTAAGTATCATAAATGTTTGTTTGCCACAGAGCTTGTTTTCAGCAATAATCCAAAATCCACTGGAAAAATTCCATAGGCTTTTTGACAAAGGAAACAGGGCAAAGCTAACTTCTGTGCTGACTCACAGAAAAATGTCATCCCTGGGGAATCTACTGTGGCCGTTGAGAGAAAAAAACAATCAGAGCTAAGGAGTCTCTAATGCAGCCATCAAACAGGTTGGTTAGTCAAGATTCTCTTATTGCATTGCCTATTTCTCATATCAAATGTTTTCACAAACATTTTTTACTGTACTGTTTGGCTGTAAAATGAGAACATTTGCTGCAGCTGGTGGGCAGTGCTTGGTTTTCACTTGAATGTTTTTTAAACATGGCAGCCAGGTTGCAATCATTCTCATTTTACAGTCAAACAGTACACTAATATACATTTCTGAAAACGTCCTGTCCTCTGTGGTCCAGGTACTCTGTACCTGACAGACACAAACACAAAGCTTTACCATTCTAAACCTAGAACAAAATGACAAAGCTTGTGACCTGGCCGCCATTGAAAACAGTAACACAAAAATCAAGCACCACCCACTGGCTGCAGCAAATAGTCTCATTTTACAGCTAAACAGTCACTAAAATATGTTTGTGAAAATATTCGAGGAGAGAAATAGGCAATGCAGTAACAGAATCTTGAATCATATTTGATCAGCGCTGCCTACTTTGACAGTTTGACAGCAGTTCACGAGTAGTGATTGACATGATTGACATCTGCATTAGAGACTCCTCAGCTCTGACTGGTTCTTTTCCTATTTGTGCAGTGGATTCTAGAAAATGCCATTAGACATACAAAAAGGACGTAGAGGAACCTTTTATTTATTTATTTTTTATACAGATTATCTGTCTCGTGTACTACTGTGTGGGTATAGTGTAGGGCTGCCACTAACGATTATTTTCATTGTCGACTAATCTGTCGATTATTTCTTTGATTAGTCGACTAATCATTTCATAGAAAAATGTGTTAAAATGTTGAAAAATGTCGGTCTGTCTCGCCCAAACCCCAAAATTACGTCATCAAATGTCTTGTTTCATACTCACGCCGAAGGGTTTTAGTTCACTGTCATGGGAGAGTGTGTAAAGCTGCCAATATCTAACGTAAGAAGCTGCAGTAAGAGTATTTTGGGGTACGTTTATCGTACTTTTCTATGAAAAATGACTCAAACCGATTAGTCGACTACTAAAATAGTCACCGATTATTTTAATAGTCGATTAGTCATCGATTAGTCGACTAATCTTGGCGGCCCTAGTATAGTGACAGTTTCAGCAAATATGACCAAAAGTTTTTGCTTTATTAAAAAAATAAAAGTTATCAATTACAACTTTTATTTGATGGAAGGTTTGTTACACCTGGCATGCGTGAAAAATCTACTGCACTGATTTTGAACCAACCCTCTCTTGGTTATCTCAGCTGGTTTAGATCCAGGGCTCCTGTCTCCCCTTATGTCTGTCCTGTCCTCTGTGGTCCAGTTACTCAGTAGCTGGCACACAAATCCAGCAGCTTCAGCACAAATGAAGTGAACAACAGAAACTTTGTTAAAGGGCTTTTTTTGGTTGGGCTCTTCCAAGTGTCACTTAATCCAACTGTGTTTGGCCAAATATCCCTGAGCGTCATTAGTTTTTGTTTAAGTAATAGAGCTACATAGTCCTGACTGCCATTTCCTGTTTTACCCATGTCGTCTTTTTGTATCCCATATTCAATCACATTTAAAGGGATTCACCAAGCTGTTGGCTGATTATTCAGTATAATTTGCTAACCTAAGTAAGGAGAGCTCACACACAAAACTACCAAAAATCCTTTTGCTCATGCTAAAAGCTAAAGACACTATAATGAAAGACAAAAGGTAATAAGTGGCCAGTCTCCACAAGCTTGGTGCATGTCTTTAATTGTCTGTCTTTGCTGAATGATGCATGTAAATGTACAGTAACATTCTTATCTTTGTACTTCCTGTGAGAACAAACAATAATTAGTCGTGTGTTTGTTGCTGCTATAGGTAAACTCGTGGCATACGATACAGATGGCGATGGTGATTTTGATGTCGAGGATGCTAAAGTTCTGCTAGGCAAGTTGATTTATCTCTAATTTACAACTCATGTTAGTGTTTACCATCGGTGTCTTGCATGAATGAAAACAAAGCCAATCTATGTTCCTAGTGACAAACATCTGAAAGTCTTCACTCCCAGTCGCAATGCAGTCAGAACTGATTTGTTCTGAGATTGAGCATTTCTGCAGACCATTGATAAAATGTTTTTTGTGTTTGCCAACTACATTAAATGGCAGTTTGGGTTTGTTTTGCATGACTGGCAATTCTATAGCTGACTGTTACCATAGACACAAACTCATTAATGAAAACAGCAGAAAAGCTGAGCTTCCCAATCACTTGTGACCAGTATCTCTGTGAAGGTTTGTGTGTTTTAACTGGTTTGTAATCCAACATAAACCTCATGTATCTCTTTGAATGTCCCTATATTAAAAAAAAAGTTTTAATTTGAACTTAAGTTTTAATTTAATTAAATTAAATTCTGAAAGCATAGGTCCAAACTTAAGAAATCAGGTGCTTTTTGGAAGTGCTATAATAAACCAATAGCATTTGTAAAACAACCTGATATTAAAGGATGGAATTCATGAGGTTCATGAGGATCAGGGGGCAGTTTAATTTACCCTTTTAAATATTAAGTTAGGGTAACTTAAAAGCAGCAGAGGAGTTAAGTTGCATCTGTGCTAGTATTGTTGAGAGGTGACCCATGTCTTTGTTGTAGCGGTATAGTTTTTGGAGCATACCTCCTCTATGTGAAGCTCAAAGCATTCAAGACAGCTGTGAGCTTGATATGAAATGGTGCAGTTCCCAGCTGTCATCAGTGCTGTTATTCCCTATGTGATGTCCGCTGCATGTTGCATGGTTTTATACAGGACCACTTTCAATTCTTCTTTTCTTTCTTTCTTGTTAATGTAACTCCCACACATACTGAATGGTATACAATAGTGTGGACATGTTGGACCACAGCTGTATCCAAATGGCTCAATTCCAACAAAAGTGTCAACATTTTGAACTTGGCATGACAAGGTACTCTGTAGAGAATCTCAAAGAACCTGAATCCTTGTTTTGCACTTCATATTATATGCCTTTTTCTGGCTCGGAAATTAGACAGGCATTAGAATCACAAGTTGTAGTTTGGTTTTGGTCACATGTTTTTACCTGGAGGCTGGTGAGGACCAAAAGCAGACAGTTTGTTCTTGCCTGAATCTTGGGTGGGAGGGATTTACAGTAGCTATTAGAAAGATAATTACTTTTTTCACTACTGTATGGGATAATAATTTCACTGTACTATATGTGAATCTACAGGAAACACTATGCTTTTCTTTCTCTTTTGCAATGCTCAAAATATCGGCCATTTTACTCTTAAAGGTGCTGTATGTAACTCTGGAGAAAGAGCTAATTGTTCAGTCTTGTTCCCAGGTCATCAAATACCGATGCTTTGGGTAGGTGGGCAGACCAAACCACCAAGCCAAAGTGTTGGTATTTGATGACCTGGGAATGACAATCAACTATTGACTTTCTTTGTACAGAGTTAAATACAGACCCTTTTAATAGAAGCATTTATGCTATCATTACATGCAACAGTCTTTGCTACAGTTTTCCTCTCCTGAAGTACTCTGACTTGACAGTTTTTGCTCTGTTATCAGTTATTTTGAAGAAGCTCTAGGCCGTCTGATCTGTCTCCAAAATTCATCCTTCAGAAAGATGCCGTTTTGCCCAGCCCACCTTCAGCTTTTCTATCCCACTAGCAATCCATAATCCATATTTCTGTAACCAAGTTAAACCTTCAACTTTCAGTTTGCTTCCTGGCATTATAGTGCATGCTCCCATGCATATGCTGTGCTTCCCTTCTCCTTTATTTTGATCCTTTTTTGAAGCCCCCCCTTTGTGTCCTCTTCTTTGTCTCATTCTTATTGTGTGTGTTTGAGCCTGTCTTTCTTTAGCTAAGTATCTTTTAATTGCCTTGTATAGAACCATAGGTGCTCATCAAGACAAGGAGACAACTGTGCAGTGCAAAGTAGTTTCTCACTGAAACAACCCACTCTTATTAGTTTACAGTTATCACCTTTTTGAAAATGAAGTACCACCTGAATACTCAAACAGTTGAACACTGGCTTTCTGCTGACAAATTTTTGTTTTCCGACATAAAAAATGTGTATTTCCTGGCCTGTGGCTGTGTCCACATGGAAACTCTGCTTTAGATTCTGTCTTTATGTGTCTTAACTCTTGTCTATAATTCATAACGGCTGTCTCCACATGATGAGCAGAACTGTTCGATCTTTAATAAGAGCAGAGTCACTGCACAGAGCTCAGCTGAACACTGATATATGATTTTATGAAGAACTCTTAAAGTCAGCATGAGGTACAGTGTCACCCCTCTTCATTTTAGAATATTGGCTTAAGCAGGCACAGAGTGATTTTGTTGGTGATCATGTGTAGACAGCCAGACTCGAGGTGCTTATGATAAAGCCTGAGTAGTTCCCTCGCTGCCTAACATACGCTTAAAACTTCTCTTACCTTCTCCTCTTGTTTCTTTCCTCCTCTGCTCTTAACCCTCCATCATTCTTTCATTTCATTTCTCCATTTGATTTTTACCTTTTTTTGCGTCCTGCCTTTTATCAGTTTTTTCCACATCCTTTCCCCACACTGTTCCACCTCACTTCCACACGTTGTGCTCCCAAACTTTACCCTCCATCAACCCATGCCCCCTCCCTCCACCTCCCCTCTTGTTTGCATAGGCCTGACCAGTGAGGGCGATGGTCAGGGTCAATCCGAAGTTCTGGATTGGTTAGAAGAAGTGGAGGAGGGCGGCTCTGATTGGTTAAACGGTTTCTTCACTTTCCTGTATGGTCTGATAAACCCACTGGAGTCCCTGGAGGAGGAGGAGCACAGTGCCTCAGGAGGACTCATGGAGGCACAGGAGGAGGACGAGGAGGACGAGGATGAGGGAGGGTTCAGAAAAAGAGGAGCGAAAGACGATGGGAATCAGGGGCAGAAGATTGTTATAGTAGGCCTCCATAATCAATAGCCTCAGGCTGAATACAGCAGCCCAATTTCCTGTAATGCAGGGAAAGGGCCTCAGCAACAGCCCAAGCTACAGTGTCGGGAATTCGGTCCCTACGCAATTGTCTCTGCTGACTTTGACGAGTTTTGGCAACTAACCCCAGACAGTACCTTTGGATATAAATATCTCCAGTCTAATGTTGTGTTGTAGGCCCCACCCACCCCGGGTTTCGACTGCTGGAACCCTCAGTTATCAAACTGGACAAATAAGCCTCATCAGCAGAATCTGTAGAGGGTTAAATCCTTTTGAAGGAGTTTTCTAAGATGTCGATCCCTGTGGTGGGATATGGACATGATACTCAGGAACACTTAAAGAAGTCCTAACTTTTTTAGAATCTATTATCAACATTATTTTCTGCACAAACATGTTGGCAACACCCAACAACATTAAATAACACAAATACAAATATGATTGCACTTGGACAGCTGCTCGGTTGTCCCTTTGACATTTTTTTCTTTTCTTATTGCTGCATGCCATGAAAAAAATAGATCCTCAACATATACTCTGGACTCTGGGACTGTAAGCATGAATTTGTACTATTTTAAACCTCAAGTGTAAGACTCTTGGTTTTTGATTTTTTTTTTTCCTTTCCATTTTTCATTCATTATTATACAGGAAAATGCTAAAAGTAACATTAAATGTTACATTTAAACTTAAGATGCAATCTGTATCTAATAAGAAAAAATACTGATGCAGGCCCAAGTGCACCCAGAATGCAGTGTTGTCAAAATGCTATCAGAACATCCTGACCACATCTGCAGAGGGTCTTGCTCACATTTGCCACATTACTAGGAAAAACAAAACTGTTGAAAATTGAAAGGCTTTTGTTGTCTTGACTTAATGTCAAAAAGCTACAGACAACCTCTCAGTAAATGAAACATAAGAAGGATCCATACAGACGCTGATCACCTTTTTAAAGCCTGGATATACTGAAATGGCTATGAACACAGATACCAGGCAGCCCCTGGCTGACATAGGCAGATGATGAGATTTGCGTCACAAGAACCCTCATGGCTATGCAAATGTATATATTTAGGTTTAAATAGCCAGCTATACTGTCTGTGTACGCATAGCTGGACAGGCTATGTGACTTAAGTGTTATTAAATGCCCATGTCCGCGAGACTCTTGAACTTGGATGTCCTTGTGAAGCCCAGAACAAAAGTTTGCAAATATTCAATGCTATCTGCCATCTTGTTACCACTGTTTACTTCCATTTTGAATTATGCAATGTCCTCTATCGATAACACATACTTGATTACAGTGGTTCTGCTCAAAACTGGTGGAAACACTGTGGTCTGCTAGATAGCACCATGATTTTAGGAATCCTGAACAACACCAGTTCAAGAACCCAAACTAATTTGATAGAAAAGGGGTATGAAAAGTAGCCTATTGATGGCCTCAGCTGCCTTAAGTCGTATTTCCAATGCATGGTAGAGCATGGCTCAACTCAGTTCAACTCACTCTTTTGGTTTTCTATTGGCAAAAGTTATGGACAGTGCGTTGTACCTGGTACTTTTTTGGTACCACCTTGATCAAGGTTCCTTGCGAGCTGAGCTGATACTAGAAGGTGGAGTTAAACCACCCTCCACTGATTGGTCAGAGGGAATGGTCTCTAGACTTGTAACACTGACAGTTGTGTGACACGCGTCATCCTGCACAACTTTTTTTTAAGCCAAACTGCCGTCAGTAGTGACCCCATTTCTTTTAAAATTCACTCAACCCATAATTTAAAAAAAATTGGCAGCCAGCAAAACTACACCACATACTACGTCTTAACACTGACGAAGTTAAGATATCTTCGCTAATGATAGGATCCAGCCAGTGTCTTCAAGATCATGTCATGGCAGTTTCATGTGGTGTTGCTATGTTGATCAGCTGAGACCCCCGCCTACACTGAGGAGATACTGTGCAGGGTGGATAATGAAACAGAAAAGCACTGGTACCAAAGGTGAGTTGAGTTGAGTGGCACTGAACCATGCAGTGGAAATTGGCCTATGACATGGACCTGACCTTGTACACCTGAGCAGTCCTTTCGAGAGTATACCACATCACTTCACTGATGCAGCATGTTTGACAAATCTGCCTACCAAATTCACAAATTAAGATCCAATTACAATACGGGCAGATAAAAGGAACAATTTATATACCAGGTGCAAAAGACCTGGTATATAAAAAAACCTGTGATACAGGTATTGTATCCAGATACAGATTGCATCTTAATACCACGTGGGAATAGGGTCTTGAACTAACATAAAACCCACTCAAGGTTTGTAGTATTGCTTTTTTTTTTTTAACATGTCAGTATATATTGAGCCAAGTTGGTGCTTCCTATGCTTCAGATTCTTGTATTTTTTTTTTTTATTTTTTTTTTTACAGGAATCAAGCTTCATATTGTGGTTTGTTAGCTGTCTTAAGTCATCCCGCTGCTCAGCAACAGCATATAGAACTTTATAGACCTTATTCATGGCAGGCATTTTGACATGTGATAAGATGAAATGCACAGGTGTATTGTTAACAGTGGTTGCATTCCTCTCAAGGGAGGTCCTGGTATTGTACATGCTGGCTCACTGGAATAGCTTACTGGGACACTTAACAGAACTAAGCCAGCGATAATGTTTTTGTTTTATCTGTGCTTTTCTTACTCCTATGACAAGTCAGAATGTTTGCTGTGAAAAAGGTCTATTAGTATCATTCTCCTCATTTTAGCTTAATCATGCTCACATGTCTTGCACCTGCAGTAGTTGTCAACCATGAATCATAAAACCTGTTTGTTGAATCCAAGGTTCAGGTTTGTGACTATGCAATGGTAGAATCTATTCATGTCCAAATTGTTGTCATTCCAGTTTGTTTGTGTTCTGGGTCAAAGATGAGAGAGAGGAGTGCACTGCATTGGAAAGGTGTGATGTGTTAAGAGTCACAGAGGGCTGATGGAAAGGATGCAGAGAGGAGGCATGTTCGGTTCATTATGCTTGAATCTACTGATTGCTGCTACAAGCTCAGACAGCTAAACAGGCTGCAGGTGTATTGTGTTGTGCATGTGACAGAGGGTGTGTGTTTCTGAGTTAACCGGTTAACAGTGAACTTAATGGCTGTTGTGAATGCATGGATCACACCTGACTTAGAAACAGGCTCTTCCTGCTCTGGGGTGGAGTAGATGAATCCACATGGTGCTATTGATGCACACAAGCTAGCACTGGAAGTTACAGAACATGCAGATACAGGACTCCAGAGCTATTTTAACTTAACAGTGAGAGAGCCCTCTTCTTTCAGGCCATGTACAGTCAGTCTGTGACTGGTATATGACAAAATTCACCACCCAAGCATAGGAGGCAATAAAGAGTTTGCCATCATGGTTCAGGCTGCAGGGCCTCTGTGTTATTGTGTAGTTACCTTTAAAGTACGGGCACAATGTTTGCTAGCAGCAGACCGGGGACAAGTGATAGTTTAGCAGACCAGATGATGTTCCTTACGGTAAACTGTACCACAAAAGGGGTGCTTGAGACGGTCAGTTCCATGGCACTGTTTAGACCCGCGGGCATGTGTGACACAGACAGCACAGGAGCAGCATAGGAACAGCACAGCAGTGTGACCCTAAAAGACACCAAAACGCAGTATAGTTTAATTACATGATCATTTTTGGTACATTTACCTGCCTGTGTGGTGGATAGCCTCCTGAGATTTTCTCAGCAAAAGGAAAATCTACCCGCATTTGGAGCTTGTCAGGTGTTAATTTCGGGACCTGGATGCGCTCCTTTTTGAAAATCTTGGTTTTACACAATTGGAGAGCTATAATTGTTTTGCAAATGTCTTCTAAGCATTTTTAGCCAATTTGAGATGAGCACAGATGTCATGTAACTCACTGGCTGCAGTTCAAGTTACTTGAAACTGACGTGTGGTGTGACACAAAGTGTAATTAGTTCAGAAGTCTTCAGGATTACGCAGGTTGTTTTTATGATTGTTGCAGCCTGAAATGCCTGATTTAACAGCAGGTTTACAAAAACATTAGCGATGCATCTTGTAACATTTTTAGTTTTTTTTTTTTTTGTTTTGGTTTTTTTTTTTTTACAATGAAATTGCAGGAACAAGTGAAAAAGCTTTTTTGTATAATTCATGAAAAATTAAAGGCAGCTTATTCAAGGGAGTGTAAAACTTCACTGTTCTGAAGTTTTTCTGATCTGAACTACATTAACATAAGCACTAACCATCCACATTGAATCTAACTCACCTTGATTATTTCAGTACTTGCAATAGATGCAGCTGCTGCAGCAGCCTCTGTCATAGTGATTTGTCATGTTGGTTCACACACTGTAGTCATTCTCAGGGTGTGTTTTGTGGTAGAAGAGTGTTTGGCAATCTATGTCTTTTGTGTTCCACCACAACATTGCACGTGAAGCTAAACAGTTACTCCCTCTTTCATTCAGAACCTCAGGGAGTTGGCGTTAGCAGGTGGTGATACAAATATGCATAATGATGTGGACTGATGATCGTTGATTACTGAATCAATACACTGACCCAAATCAATGGATCGTTAGATCCCTACCACTTATATTTACTTTGACTTATTAGTGTCAGCAGGGATAATTCAGTATTGATACTGTGTATGTTTTCAAACGCACCTGCCACTGCCTATGTTCAGAAGGACAGAGAGAAGTAAGAGGGAACCAGAGGAACTGAGACCCATTTAAGGCTTAAGTGGCTGTTGGTTTGGGCCTGTCAATATGAACCATAGTTTGCCTCACTGTGTACACCATGAAGTGGTGGTGAACCACCACAGTGATTAAGCTGTGACTTTGCGTTTGTGATCTGTGACTTTGTGTTTGTGATCACCATAGAAACGTTTAAATCTATACGAATAGTTAATTTTTGGTACACATTCAGTATTTATTTCATACAACTGAAAACTTTGTGTTTTTCTCCACCACATCCATGAGTGTACCATTTTGCATCTTGCAAAGTAGGGAAGTGCCCTGCTTTTTGTAATTGTTGTGACAAGAAAGACAAAAGAAGCCTCAGGTCTACAGTGTCTCCACTAGGCTGCACTGCTCATTTAAATGTGCTGCTTTTCAGTCGTGACTCAGAATTTGGCTTTCAGTCAACTGTCAGCACTGAGTACTGTAGACTTTTGTCACACTCATCACAGGTGTCATTGATAACAATAAAAATGACTGCATTCCATTTAGGTGACCTAGTTCCAGGACACTTGATGCAACTAAGACAGAAATTAGATTTACCATGCTTTTCCTGCTATGACCAGTCAAAATGTCTGCAGTGAAAAAGGTCAATACCAGGCCTAAGTTAAATTCTGCTCACTTGAACTTGAGTTTCATGTCTTGTTGATGTATAGTCAAGTTAGATTCAGCAACAGTGCTCTTCTGTTATAAAAAGTCAGTGTGGTTTGCTTCACCTGGAGGTTGGTTTCATGCAGCCTTTTAAATGGATTTGATAGTATGGAGGTGTGTAAATGGACAGTAGGAGTGACGAACCATTCAGCTGATCACCTCGTAGTCTGTAGCAACCACAAAAGTATAACCTGTAAAGGAGCCCAGAGTCTTAACTGTCGTCTTGTTTGTGTGCAACATCAGATGAAAAGCCTGGAGATGCAACCAGGAGAGGAGCTAAGAAAGGTATAGTCTCACAGCCACGTGCATGATGCTGTGCTGTGTTGCAGTATGGGCTAGACTAATGAATAAAGTGTCAACTACTCACAAGACATCTTAGGTCCATCTGATTGCCCCCCTCCTACCCCCCAGGTTTATTCTATGAATGAGTTATTAACCCATCATGAAAGGGTCAAGGGTTTTTTTTTTGTTTTGTTTTTGTTTTTTTGCAGTGGTTTGCCAATTTTTGGCTTAATCATGTGCTTGATTAGTACACTACTCAGGTTTTACTGGAGTACCTTAATTTTGGTAAGTTTTTAACACCAGTAACACAATTGGTGTACATGTTGTGTAATGCTGTTTTGCACCATTTTAAACTTCCAGTTTGGTCCACTAAGTCTCCACACTGCTTGTAGGAGAAAATATGACTATGGCATGGAACCAATTTACGGTTGTAATTCATCCTGACATTCACACGCCTGCCTGATGTGTGGTGATGTCCAGTAACAGATTGAATTTGGGCATGGTCTTCATCCTAAAAAACTTATTTTACGAGTGGTGAAACACCAAACAGTGTTGTTGCTCATCCATCCCAGAAACCTCTTCAACCAAGGATGCAGGCTGGAAGCTCCGGGAGGCTTTAAAGCAGCAGCTGGCCATCATCCATGAACGAGTGGAGGCTAAGAAAATCGCCAAACTGGCTCTGGCAGAGGTCAGGCAGCTCCTGGCCAAAGAGGAGGAGGAGAAGGAGATGGAGCTAGGGAGGAAGGAAATAACGGCCAGAGTAAAGGAAAGAGTGGCCACCAGGCTGCAAGAGGAAGAGGTGAAGATAGAAAAAGAAGAGATGGAGAAGGCTCTGGAGAAACTAAGGAAGGAAAAAGCAAAACCACTGGATGAAAAAAAGGAGGAGGAGGGCAAGGAAGAGAGAGACGGGGAGAAGAAGTCAAAGAAAGGAGTGGAGAAAGAGGAGAAGTCAGAGAAAAAGGTGGAGGGAGAGGGAAAGGAAGCTTGGGAAGAAGACAAGGGGAGAGGGAAAGAATCCGGCAGAGAAAACAGAAAGAGAAGCAGAGCTGATAAATCTGACAGAAGAAGCAGGAAATAAAGTGAAATTATATGGCTTTATAGGAATATTTTGATCCCATAGGAAGCTAGTGTTAATCATTTCAACTTAAGGGATGATGTAGGTACTGACCAAAACCTGTCTGGTGTACCAAGTATAGAAAACCCCAAGATGCTGAATGCTGGAACCAAACGTTGAGTCAGATACATCATTTTGTTATTTATTCTGCTTACTTGTGTCCTTGATGATTTAGATCAATATTTTGCCAATTATAAACAGCTTTTACTTGTGCTTAGACACCATGCAACACAACACAATAGGAGTTTGGCTTCTTTTGTCAAATGAAGTTAAAAAGACATTTTTAGAAAAGATTTTACTTTTTAGAGTTATGCATTAAAAGTGTCATTTTGGTGTTAATACTAAAACTTAGTGTTTCGTACCAGGCCATTTTTTGGTCTGTGCACAGATGGAGTGGTAACCAACTGGTGGGTACTCTCCTCAGTCATAGTTATGGTGCACACGGCAGCCGATCACTTATTAAATATTATTTCACAAAATTAAAAACAACAACAATGTGCCGTTTGAGGATTTTAACCCAACAAATGAAAAAGTAGCTAAGTATATGTTCTTTGGCCTAACAATAGGAAAACCGCAGTTGCTTTACTGAAAATATAAAGAAAGGTAATTTTCCAGCTAGACAGGCTTATTATGTTTGGTAAATGTAACAATGTGTCGTAGTTTCTTTCGGCCATGTTCTGGAGCTAGCTCGCTACTTCTATGACCGTGAGAGACTCGAGGGACTGTGTTGACCCATAAAATCAAGGCTGATTAGAGAGTGGACAGCGCCAAGCATCAAGTGCCATGAGAGAACTTCGCCACACTTCTGGGTTGTAAACTAACCAGTTGGAAATCACTGGTACAGATGTTGGTACAGCTTACATTTTTTCACAGAATTTTCCACAGTACACCATCAGTGCTTTTACTTAAAGGGTCAGCATAAACGGGGATGATTGGGAAGGATGGGAGTAATGGAAAATGATGAGCTTGAAATTGCAGGGGTCGGAACAAGCACTGAAAGATACCCTGATAAGTGTTGGTACCGAGTGTGATATAATGTTAGTGATCTTATTTAGATTTGACTAGACCACCAATTTCTCCACTGTTAGTAACTTGTAACAAGATGTGAGTTTTTCTAAATTTAGGGAGATTTGTGTTCCACTATCATAAACGTGTCATTTTCTTTTGTCAATAAAGTTTCTGGATCCCAGGAAATGCCTCTTTTCTGACATCAAAGTCACATGTGTCTGTGGTTCCACCAGAATGTATGTTGGGGACAAGTATGGAAATGGAGATCAGACAAACACTCAGTTTGACTTTCACCTAAAAAATAACTTTTTACCACATTACATCAATGACAAGTGATTTGAAGACAAAATTATTTCTCAAAAATATGCAATGAAATGTAACGCTGATGTTTGTCAGCTTGAAACAAATGATAATTTGACACTGTTTTTGTTAACTTCAGTCAGTCAGTCAGTCAGCAAAAGAAACCCCATGCCTTTTTCAGATGGTTTGATTGGAAATGTTGATATGTGAATGCAGTGTTATATGATACCTTATTTGCAACACATTTTTAGTTCCTGTTCATTTATAGTACATCATATACTTTCCCCACTGTCCAGCAGTACCAGCTAGACTAATTGTATGTATTCTATCTTCATAAGTTGTGTATGACATCAGTAATATTCAAAATGCTTAATCATTAAATATGGGCTGATATTTGTCAGCATGTTTAAAGAGTCTGTACACAAACGTGTTTCCTGCCAGCAACATGTGCATTCATCTCATGTAGGACTGAAAGAGAAGGCTGTTGTGGTCACTGCCCGTAGTGAAGAAGCCGCTGCTCCAGAGGAAGCTGCTGAAGCTGAAGCAACACCAGAAGGTACCATAAAAGTTGCCCATACACTCACTTTCCGCAAGCAGCAGCCATACACATTTTAGTCACCAAAAAAAAAAAAAAAAAAAAAAAAAATCAGTGTAAGTGTACGCTACTTGAAGAGTATTTTCACCCCCATACCTTTCCGTCAGGAAGCCCGTTCCAACAGGGTTGCTGTTGCAGCTGTAGTTGCCGATCTGTGCTCTCGTCAAAGCTGCCAAACTCCATTGATAAAAACTTTAGCTCACTGAATACAGGAGCTGCTGGTCCACCGCTGCCCCAGACACAAAGTTAGTTTGTGTTTTTGTGTGACTACAGTGAATCAGAGCCAATCCTTTAAAACACTGAAGTCACACAATAACACAAACAACCTAACTGATTGAGGCAGCAGTAGACCAGCAGCTATTATGTTCAGCGGCTATTGAATCGGTTCAATGAGTTTTTCTCAGTGAAGTCTGGCTTTGAAGAGAGTGCTATATTAGATTTAGTTTCCCTCAGAGAATCCCTTTCTGACGGAAAGGTAAAGCCGTGAAATACTCTCAATATAGCATACACTTGAGCTGATTGTTGTTTTTTAGGTGGGACTTTTTTTTAGGTGGCTAAAATTGTTTTGTTGAAAAGCTAACAACCTTCTTTAAAGGTTTTCTTTATAAATGGATTGTTAAACATATACTATGCAGAATTGTCAGATACTTGTGCCTATCTGCAATTGTGCTGCTAACTTGTTATGAGCGCTGTGGGGGTACACTCCCATAAACATCCTGAACACAGAAAATTAGAAAATTCAGGCAGAGGGCAGAGTCTCTCCAGAAAAATAACACCACCGCACTGAAAGTGGGTCATAAGTGATGATTGGGAGGGATTATAGACAGGGTTAGACATGTCAATAAATTTATTTTATTTAGAAAAATTGAAATCAAAATAAAACCAACATAAAATGACAATAAACAAAGCTGAATCAACACTGTTTACTCTGCTCCTGTGAGAAGAAGCTGCAGTGAAGCATAGTAAGATATTCACATTTTAGTGTATCTGATGTTTGCAGTGGACCTTTTAACATACAGATGAGCCGTCAAAGTTGAACTGCTCATTTTAATAATCTGCATGGGCAGAAAATTAAAGTGCTTTTTGAATTTTAAAAATAGAAACCTTTTTCATTCACTGCTCATTCATTCCTCAACATGATCCCCCTGTGTCCTCAGCTGTGTTTGAGCCTGAGCCTGTGGCTGTAGAAGATGTTATTGAAGCTGCTGTAGCAGAGGACATTTCTGCACCACCACCAGGTATGAGTGTGAATGTTTTCATGTGACAGTGGTGCTGGATAATAACGGCCTTCATTAATGCAGGCAAAAATGCTGTCTTGTTCTGTTGGGTCATCTTTGAGAAGACTAGAAATACTCCACTGATTAGCTGATGTTATAAGTCCAGGTGTGGTAGGAGGCAGTAGGTAATTTAAAATTATTAAGTTGCTAACATGAATGTTAGCCTTGTCTCACTTACAAATTGAAGATGTCACAATATGACACCAACAAGACTCTCTCCAGTCCAGGGCTTGGTGTGAACTGCCTCTTGCAGGATGGACCCTGCAGATCATACTGACTGCCAAACTGTGGTTTGTGTGTACAAGAGATAATGTGTCCAACTCTGCTTCTCCCTTTAGAGCCTGAACCTGAGGTAGCACCTGAGCCTGAGGTGGTTGCATCCGAGGCTGAGGCTGAGCCCGAGCTAGAGCCAGAGCCAGAGCCAGAGCCAGAGCCCGTAGAGGCTCCTGAGGTCGGTACAGGCCAGGTCCATTTCTAGAAAACCATCAGAGGAACTGGGTCTAATTGCAGACACCCATTTTTTGAATGCTCTTTCAATGTTCAATCTTATTAAAAATCTTCTCTGCTGGAAGTTGAATTTGTTAATTCAGATGTTCTCAAGAATCTTAATATTTAATCAGTGACAGACTTAGTCCTTAAGGGAATCTACCATAAACCAGCTGATGACATCTGGGTGGTGTATTCCTTTGCAGGTGATTGAGGAGGATCCAGAGGTGCTGGAGGAGCTTCCTGCTGTGGACGAAGATGCCCCTGTGGAGGAGGTATGCAGACTTTGTTATTGTGTGTTGCATCATAGTTGCATACTGGTTTTATACATAATGTGCTGCACATGCAAAGAATTCATATGCTGATTATTATATAATTTCACACAAATGTCTAATAGGATACAGTAATTAAATGATGACATGATGGTGTTTTATACTTTTAGATTTTAGACTTCATGATGAACAAAATATCATAAATTAACAGTTGAATTCTAAGTAATGTATAAATATACCAGCGGCATGTGAGGAGGTGTTTGAGTTTTTGTGTCTTCTCTGCACTGGTCACGCATTCAGGTGTGCAGATTATTTTTCTGAGACCACTTCCTAGTTTAATGAAATAATTGATATAAATGTATCATCACAATTTCTCCCCCAAATGCTGAAAGAGAAGTATTTCTTCTCAGTAGTCACCCATGTTTCAGTGGATATTGCAAATTTTGTTGTAAGCACAAAACACAATATTTGTTTCAAACAAATGATACACAGATAAACATTAACATGTCCCGACTCCACAGCAGAAATTTGTTGTTTAAATTTACTGATCAGTGCTTGGACCCCGGTAACCTGCCCGCAGGTCTAGGGTCTCTGTTGGTTTTAGTTCTTTAAGGTGTAATGACTGTGAAAATAAAGTTATTTATTCCCACTTTCCCTGCGTCAACTAACATCACCCTCTTTCAACAAGCAATTCTGGTTTTTATTTCTCCGTGCTGGTGAAAGCCGTGGCTGTAGGCATTATGTTTTTGAGAATTCATACACTAATTATGACAGACTTAACACAAATGTCTTATTGGTTACAATCCAACATCGTATTTCAGGAACAGAAGGGGAGACATTTGGTCAGATACTGAATTGGTGACACTAATCTTGGGTGTCCTTCTTGAAACAGATTGTATAGATCCTGTGCTGGGAGAGAGATGTATGTGTGTGTGTGTGTGTGAAGCATCCATGTTTTTACATACTGTATGTAGCTTCTTTTCATTAGCATCCATATTTAAAGTTTTTTTAATGGTCATGTCAGATGTGGATGTAAACCGTAACTGCAATTTGACTGGTTCATGGAGACATACAACCACGAGGCAGTTATTCTAGTTGTTCTAGTCTCTCTGTAGCTCTCGAATTGTCTGAAATCAGTCAGCTGTAACTTCACTGTCCTCCAGTGTGGCTGACAATCAGAGCATTAGCTCATAAGCAGAGAATCTGCCTAAACCAGAAAAGGCCTGTTCACTCAAAGGGTAGAAGCACAGGGTATCATCATCAGTATCAGTTACAAGTCCAGCATGTGGATTTTTACTGAAAAAAATGTTAATGAACATCATGAAACACCCTAAGTAATATATAATATAATAGAATTGCTGTAAAAGATACTGTTATCTGTATGTGGAAAATTGTTGCACCCTAAAAGTACTTCTTAAACAGGCCTCTACAAATATCTGCAGCGATAGTGAACAGCTGAAGCCATATTCCACTATGGCACAGCCCCTAGCTATGATGCCTACATAATGTCCCAATATCATTCAGCACCAAAAGGTGCTGTTGCGGATAACTTCTTGACCACATGGAACAGGAAAATTGTTTCCTCTTACAAGTGCTTTACAGCTAATGAAAATGTGAAAAGCTTTATCTTTTTCTAACCTTTGACATTGTTGTTTGATTCAGGCTGTTCCAGTTGAGGAGGTTGCAGAGGTGATGGCAGACCAGCCTGAAGAGGTTGCAGCAGCTGAAGAGGAAGCAGTAATAGAGCAGGCTGTGGAGGAGGAGGCTGCTGATGAGGCTGTGGAGGAGGAGGCTACTGACGAGGCTGTGGAGGAGTTTGCAGCAGAGGTGGAGGCTGCAGTGGAGGAGAGCGCTGAAGAGGTGGCATCATATGTTGAGACTGTGGAGGAGGAGAATGCTCCTGCAGAAGAAGCTGTTGAAGAGCCTGTTGAAGAGGAGGCAGCACCTTTGGAAGAAGCTGTTGAGGAGCCTGTTGAAGAGGAGGCAGCACCTTTGGAAGAAGCTGTTGAGGAGGTAGTGGAAGAAGTGGTGGCAGCCCCTGCTGAGGAAGAGGCAGCTCCAGCAGAAGAAGCAGAGGAAGAGGCAGCTCCAGCAGAAGAAGCTGAGGAAGAGGCAGCTCCAGCAGAAGAACCTGAGGAAGAAGAGGCTGCTCCTTCAGAGGAACCTGCTGATGAGCCCACTGAAGAGGAGGCTGCTGAATTAGAAGAAGCAGTCGAGGAGGTAGCGGAAGAAGAAGCTGTAGAGGAGGATGCAGCTCTTTTAGATGAGGCTGTAGAAGAAGAGGCAGCTCCTGTGGAGGAGCTAGTTGAAGAGGAGGTAGCTCCCTTAGAAGAGGAGGTGGAGGAGGTCGCAGACACAGAGGCAACTCCAGAAGATGTAGCGGAGGAGCAAACAGTACTAGGTAAAAAGTGAAGTAAAGAAGTAGAAAGATGAGGTACACCAGTTATGGGGCTGTCAAGATATCCAGTTTTTGAATTTGATCTCAACATTGAGCTTAAAGGAATAGTTAAACATTCTGGGAAGTGTGCTTATTCACTTTCTGTCTGTCTTTTCTGTCTGAGTGAGGAGAAGATTGATACTACTCTCCCTGTTATTGGGGAACCCACTTTTTACATCAACTCCTGGGAATACTACTGCATGTGTGAAAAAAAGTAGTAAAGGCTGTAAGCTGTGGAGGATCTTTTCATAGTTTGAAGAACCACCCTTATCAGGGTCAATAAAAACACTTCAGCACACACTGTTATTCTGTGCTAGCAGGCCATTAGTATTATTCAGGGAAATTATACTTTAGAAATCTGCTATCAATTGACAGAGTGTCTGCCAAGCTGTTAGGATGAGGCATTAGAGCTGAAGTTATGTGTTAACTGATTCTACTCTCATGAGCTTACAGTTGGTTAATGGTTTCAAATGTGTTTTGTTTCATAGTCACACAGAGAGAAGAAGTAGCACACCAAGCAGAGGAGGCAGCAGAAGAAGGTAGACATGCGCGTGCGCACACACACACACACACACACACACACACACACACACACACACACACACACACACACACACACACAAACACACCAGCATGCACTGTACATTTGATGGGGACACATTTTTTGTAAGGGGATATTCCAATTATTTTAAGATGGTGTGATTTCACTTCTGCATGTCTCTCTTTGCAGCAGCAGAGTTTGTGGCGGCAGAGGAACAGATTCAGGATGAGCCTACAGGTAACTATAGTTTTCAACCTACTTCCTGCTTATAGTGATGACCTAAAGCCTAGTTCACATTACATTTTCACCCTGATTTTGTGTCGCGGAGACTATCATAATCTTTTGAGTGTTCATACTTGGCGATGTGTGTTTCTGTCATGGGGAGCCTCGCCAACTGCATTACGACCTGTGTGTGCACACCACAAGATTTCTCCACCGAGCCCTTGCAGACAGAGCCCCAGATAACGTGGTGACGTCACTAAACTACATTTTTTAACTTGAGACGACACATCATAAAGGCATGGATGTTCTTCCCAGTGTTGAATCTGGGTCCAAAACACAATGCGTTCTCCGTGATCCTGTGGACACCGCCATTGTTGTTGTTTCTTGCGGGTTTGTCAGTGTTGCCAGGTCTTAGAGAAACAAGCAACCAGGGCTACGGAAACAAGCCCAAAAGAAGCGACTATCATGCATTTAAACAACTTATTAGACAGATGTATATAGAGGAAGGTGACGTTCAGAGAGCAAGCCCAAATAAGCAACTCCACTTTAGAAACAAGCCCAAAGTCAGGGCTAATAAGCGGACCTGGCAAGTGGCAACCCTGCGGTTTGTCCTTCTCACATTTCTTCCATCCTCCTGCGTGCTGACGTGGGACGTATCCCGCCTCTCATTGGCTGATGCTCTTTGTCAGTCGTGTCAGACTTCTCCAGTTTTGTAGCATGCCAGATATCCAGTCCCAATCACAGACGAGGGGGTGACTTGCTCGTAGGCTTGTTCACACATGAGGACTTGTCGTGGCAGATTATCTGCCGACTCACCAAAGTGGCTCTCAAGATCCTCTGCGACATCAAAAACGCGGTGAAAATCGTGTAATGTGAACTAGGCTTAACACTGTATATGATCTAACAACATGTCCACACTAAGTTGGTTAAATCTTTAAACATATCTTTCTCCTGTTTCGGCTTCTGGTCCAAACTGAGTTCTTTATCTGCTAATTATTTTCTTGATTAATCATTTGGCCAATAAAATGTCAGAAAACTCTTTTTAAAAGCCAAAGGGTGCTGTCTTCACATGTCTTATTTTGTTTGGCCAGCAGTTCAAAATCCAAAGAGATTCAGTTTACAATCCTCATATTTTTCTTTTGAAATGAGAATATGTTTGGTATAGTTGCTTGAAAAATTACAAGTAGTGGTATTTGATTATTAAAATAGTTGGCAATTCATTTTCTGTCAATCAACAAATCTATTAAAGGAGTGCTTAACCCTACCCAAATGAGCCTTTCTATATCAGTTACTCGCCCTGTGTTAAGTTGAATATGTGAAGAAAACTTTTTCTTGCATGCCTAGAATTGAAGTCAGAAGGGACCACATTTAACTACAGCAAAACTATATCAAAACACCTGTTAATAAAGTCTCGCACAACTCGTGCAGTATAATCCAAGTCTCATTTATCCAGTTGTATGATCATTACTTACCCAACAGACAGCCTTTTCTGATGGTGAACTGAAAGGAAAGTGAAACTCAAGCCATTTTCTCATAAGAACTCTGACCCTTCTTCTTCACCCTCTTAGTTTCTTTTGGTTTTGCACGTGTGCCATGATATAAACATTATCAACACGCCCACTAATTGATATACAAATGGTCATTTGGGGGTTGAGGCAATCCTTTAATGGTTTCGGCTGTAATTGGGTGTTTCAGTGTGGATGGAGATCTTAACATGAAAGTAGGTGTTTTCCAGTTGTTTATCTAAGCAGTGTTTTTAAATGTAGGCACTTTAGTGTGGACGCAATCAAACGTAAAGCTTGTATGTAGATTTGTTTTGATGTTAGAGGCTCTTATCTTGGCCTAGAGATGGAAACTGATGAAACATAATGTAACACAAAGGTAATGGCAAAAGGCCAGAACAGCTGTCTGCAGGAGCATATCTGCTGTCAGCGTGGAACTGATAGTCAGCTGCACTTTGGCTGCTTTAACAGGACAACACATAATCAGGTCTTTGTGTAAGGAAGCAGGTGAAAGGACTTTTGTCTTTTTTCTCCCATTTGTTCTGAGAGTGGAATCCACTCAGACACAGAAGTTTATTCTGCTACAGTTGCATCAGTAGCATAGAAAACTCCTCTCCAGGAAAAACCCTTTGTTACTAAAAGCAGGGTTCCTACGCAAGTATGGAAAAGTATGGAAAAGTATGGAAATAAATTTGATCAATTTCTGGGTATTATAAAGCATGGAAAATGAAAAATAAAGTATGGAAAAATATTTATGTTTCCAGACTATTACCACTGTTCTAAAATACTGTTTTCTAAAATAGAAAATTAGGTATTTCCAAAAATAATTTAATCAATCTGGATCGTGTTTTATGCCGGGCCAAGCACAGTTTGTGTGAGAGCAAACGTCTCAGAAAACATACCGCCCCTTTTACCTGATTGACAAGTGGTATGTCCAGTCCGCTGCCCCATGAGCCTCCTCCAGCCCCCCAGGTATCAAGTTTCACTCCAACACTGCACCTTCGACAAGAAGACGAGTTTCACGTGGTTCACAATGGGTAGATGCAAGTTTTTGGATGGATGGCTTGACAGTACCGTATATAAATACTGGTTGGCCAAGGATTCCCAATTCACACACAGAGCTAGATGCAAGCTTTGTGTGAAATCATTTGACATCGCCAACATGGGGGAGAAAGCGATTCTGAGCCACATGAAAGGAAAAAACACCACCGTCTCGTAACTGCATTGCTTGCACCCAGAGTCCCAACCTTTTTGCCTCAGCCCAGACATTGAACTTACCTGAGTTTTTATTTGCATGCCATTATGGTACTTGGCTACAATTGCCTGTCAAGAATAATTAAATATGATGTGAAATATGATACACTGATATATTTACTCAGATGTCGCATATTTAAAAAAAAAAAACAACAACAACAAAAAACCTGCAGAAGTCTGGAAATTAGGGTATGGAAAAGTATGGAATTTTGAAATTCCAAATGTGTAGGAACCCTGTAAAAGTATTTCTGCATTTGTCTTCAACACACCTGGTGAACTGATATCATGCCTCCATATCTGTACGAATGTAAACTTATACAACACCTTATCTTACAACATAAAGCTTCTCTCAATACCCTACATTCAAACACAAGTGCAGCATCAGTGAAGACTAAACATCCTGTCTGTGCTCTCCATAGAAACGTAGAGGCTGCAGCAGTCGTCGTGGTGACGGAGCAGGGACCCACTGACCTTGCATCAGCACCATCTGAGCGTGCTCAGAGCGATGATACACTTCTCCCCCTCCAGAGAAACGATTGAGTTGTCATGACAACACTCTCTTCCCCATCTGTCTCCCCCTCCCTCTGTTTTCACACCTTCCTTTAAATGTTCTGTCAGTGTAAATGTGAGATAATGGATGGATTGTTTACTAACATGGTACTCACTACCTTCCAGTTTTTCTTTGAATCTGTGTTCACCTTTCCTTTATTCTTTTTTTCTTCTTTTAGTAGAGCATTCATGTTCATATTCGTTCAGAGTGATTTAGGCGTGTGTGACTGGCCAAATGGTCGGGCCATGTGAACTCTATATGCTCTACTTGCAGCCAGTCCACTGGAGTCTTATCTGCAAGAGCTGTAACATTAAACCGGTCTGGAACTTTATTTTGAAGTCTCTCAGTGATGTAGTTTGGCTTCCTGGAGCTGAATTTTGTTGCCAAGGAAACTGAGGCCAAAGTTCATATGTGAGCCATCATTTGGCATATTGAAGTCAGTCTTTGAATTAGCAGATTCAGGTCTATACAGTGATATATGGGACTTTGCAGCTTCAGAAGCTTCACAGATTCAAAACAAAAATTGTTGCTCTGAATGCTACACAGTGTCTCTGTTGCTCTGGGCGTTTCCATCCTGCTTTTAAAATTGCAGGTAAAAAAATAGTTACGCTAAAATGTAATTTTCTGCCTCTCTATTGTAAGTTAAGAATTTAGAAGACCGTCTCCGTGACCGTCTCAGCTGTGTTACCGGTCACAGTGTGGTAGATTCTATGCAAAGCTGATGTGATGTGTGTGTGTCCCGCCTCTCTCCCCTTCTTCACCCAGCCTGTTTATTTACCACTCAGTATGTGTCGACTCCAGGATGAGCCGTGTGCTAGCATGTGGATTCAGAGAAAGCTTGTGAGTGTGTGCATGTGCGTGTGCGTGTGTGGATGGATGAATTCCTCATGTATCCCATGATGAGCATGTTCTTGTGTGTTGACAGATCTTTTACTAATCATTCCTTTCTGTGAGCCGTAGATGTTGTGTAGTTTGAGTGTTTTTCTTCTTGTTTGTTCTTTACCTTCCTTTACCTCTGCGTGTTTGTGTCTTCTACATTCCTAGCTGTTCTTTTTTTTTCATATGTTCAGATACCAAGACCATGGAACTAGACTATCAAATCATTTGTAATATGAAGTTGTGACTTTAAGCTTCAAGTTTAAACTGTGATGTGAATGAGGACATCATGGATGGCGCAAAGCTGTCAAACTGGTGTAGATTCTTCTCCTAAACACTCCAGTTATACATGATGATTCAGACAGGATAGTTTAACCCTGTGTCAACCAGATTCCACTTTCTTTAATGGTAGCTTCAGTGTAAAGGATCCCTAGCTCACAGAGGGTTAAATAGATCAGGCGTCACATTCCTGTGGAAGTTGGCAACAACTGGCTGACTGACACCAGTTAAATGATCTTTGTTTTCATCATCTTTGGCAGTGTGTTTTATTAAAGGGAAACTTGGTGACATGTTTCTTTAGTCACTGTTCCCTTTTCTTTTGTGGCATCAGAATTTGTCTTGGTGTGTCTTTTAGTCATTGTTTCCATGGTAGCAGTAGGGCCCCTGGCCCCTGCAGGCCCAGAGATCAGAGAGCAAAGCATCATCTTACACATGATTTCATCACAAAACTAAAACTGTGGAACTAAGAAAGCCAAATGAGAGCGTTCTGTATCTTATTTTGAAGGTGATGTCCAGATCTGCAGGTACCATCCTTGTTCTAACCGTGACACTAAGACAGTTTTGGGATGATGATGGATGCAGCCCTGTGGATAACACATCTCTGTTGTTATACTGACAATAAACAATAAGTAGATCTGATGTTTTGGGATTAATTCCAACACTACTGTAAGTGGAAGAAGAGAGACTAAGTAAAACATACCTCTTTTTTATTCTATCATGTGGTGTCACAGTCCCACTCTGTGTCTCTAGTCCTGACTTATCGTAACTAGCAGGTTGCTTTGATGGTGTGCAGTAGTTGTTTTTGTAGGATGTCTTGTCCACTAGCTGGTCTTTTCTACTTCCTGACACTTTGTAAGTCAGTGTGAACTGTAAAACCTTTTTAACATTGAAGATTACAATCTTTACCAAGAGAGAGCTTCTAGATTTTTAAAAGGAACATTTTTAAAAAGGACTCGGAGAAATAAATAAATAAAAAAAAAATCATTTTCCGAAAATGCTTTAAAAGCTTTTTGTAAAGCCATAAGCTGTTTGTGACAGGCAGGTTTAAGGGGCTGTGCTACTTCAGGACAAATTTTATTCTCTAACAATAGAAAAGGAAGAGCAATAAAATCAAATGGCAGAGCATCACACTGCAGCAACCTGGTGAAAGAGATGTTTCATCTTTTTCATGTACTGCTGGAAAGGGTTGCGACAGCATGGACAGCTTTGCTTCCAGACAAAGGAGGTGGCAGTTGTTAACTGACAGTGTCTGCTGGAAACAGTATGACAGCTGCAGCAGACTGAGCTCCACTGTGTTATGGAGAAATAAAGTTGTTGGTTAAAAACTGCCCGTCTCTTTGCCTCATTGTTGTCTGCAGCTCTAATACTGTCCTGTAGATGGTGATTAAATTATTGTGAAGTAATGATGGATTGTGGGGATTTGAAGAGTCACAGTTTTCTGTAAATGATCTGTTGCTGCAATAAAAGGTTTGGGACAACACGGCAATGACTCCTTTTTTTGTTTGTTTGTTTTTTTAATATTAACATATTTTGTGTATGTGGTCCTCATGCTACTCAAATCTACTGAAGACCAACATGACATTCCTTAATGTCCGACAAAGGTGCAAAATCCTTAATTGCTGAGTATTAATGGGGAGAAGAGGAGCTGATCATATCCACTCACTTTTCACATGCACTGCATACAGGCACTACAGATGAAGCTCAGCCTCAAAAATCTGTACAGAAGCTGCTTCTATGAAATTATAGTTCACTTCATGATGAGTTCACCTTCCTCAGAGGTTCTCTACCTGTGGTACTGAATCCAAGAATAATCTAAAATATAAAATAATTAATGTAAATGCCATCATCTATAAACACAGCCACAGTATAGTGGTGGAAGTTCTCAGATTTAAGTAAACACCATTGTGGTTAAAGTTCTCGATTCAACATACTACTAAAGTATAAGTACAGAATTTTAAAGTGATATGTATCAGAGTATCAAGTATTTACTGTGACATTACATTGTTAATACTGATCAGTATCAGTTCCTTCGAGTTGATTCATGTCAATGTATCGAACATTTTGACTTTTGATACTTTCTGCAGAGTATAGTGTCAGTTTCTCTGTGACACTTTATTATAGCACATGTATGTTCAACAGCAAAGTTTGAATTATTAAAGCTGCAATATTAATTTTAATGCATTGATTCAGCATCCCAAATGTATGTAGGTAGGCCATTTAAGCTCAATATGATGTTGCAGACATCTTACTGACCAAAAATCTGTTCGAGGACCAAGTAGCAGACGTCCAGTTACCTCTGCAGCCTTGTGCTGCATTCATGTACTGTCAATAACCTGAAAAATTAGTTCTTGATCGTATTTCATGGCACACCTGTTCTATTTCTAGGGCTGTGCTCGATTTAGAATTAAGTCAGTCCAATCAGATTTCGCTGTTCAGTACGAATATATGACTGTTGGTTCCTTTTTGTCCATATAGAGTTATGAGAGTTTGAACGGGGCTCAGCGGGATGTTAGTGTGACAGTGACGTCCATGTAACAAGGATTGGAAATGTGCAACAACATTTAGACTTTAGATATCAAGCAAAAGCCAGAGACGTGTAACATGAAGTTGTTATGAGCTGTAAATTCACTACTTCTAAGCAGAAGAGAGAAAACAGCCTTATTTTGGAGCCTGACTGAGCAAAGCCTCTCTTCCTCTGGGCAGCTGCCTCCATGTTCACAGCTGCCTGACCAAAATATCCCCAGAAGTACACCACACACTGAGTGGCAAAAAAACAACAAAAAAAACCCCATACTGCTCAACTTCAAGCAATCTCAGAGAACACAGAGTTTATGGCATCCAATTAATTAACTGGATGCTGATTGGATTGCTGACTAGCAGGAGCACGCTGTCAATTTATGATTGATTGGCATTCTTGAACACAGACACGGGCCTACGATCAAATCTGAGTTTCCTGTGGCATTCATGAATCTGGTGTAGGTTTTTAGTACCAATGTTTTTATGTGCACATCTACTCACAGATTTCATAAATGAGACCACATGAGTGTAACTGCCAGGCTGTCTGGACTGGAGTCAGATTCAGTTGCTTCTCATTCACTCAGTCTGCTGCTATCGGGCAGCATAAGCAGTATCCTATGGCAACGGTGAGTGGGAAAAGTTGTGGGTTCATCAGCACTTAAACGTTAAACAAGCTGACCCGATACACAAGACACACAAAAAAAGAAGCAAGCGTTGATCAAAAGAATTAGTTCATTCATTTTTGCCCATCACTACTTCAGTCCAGTGGTTCCCAACCTAGGGCTGAGACACGTGTGTGAGAGAGGTTTGGTTTTAACTCTGGAGGGGACATTTTCTGACTGTAAAAAAAAAATACACGTGTTTGTGGGTGTGCACTTGCTCACATGCACATTCACAAACACAAAGTGCTTGATTCTGTCCTCTTGTTTAGTCTGTTGATTTGGGTAACACAGTTCAAGAGTTTTGGGCCACAGTTATTTAAATAAATTCATCTGAGGAGTTAAGTGAAAGGTCCTTTTGCTGGGATGTCTAACAAACTCACAGGCACCTCTAATGTTTCAACCAGACCCTGTCTTTTGGTATAGGGGGTCCCAATCTACAAAGGTTTGCTAGCTGCTAGTTTATGGGTGGTGATGCATAAACCCAAAGCAAGAGAGAAGGAGAAACAGGGAAAGTTGGAGGAAAGTAGACTTCTCTTCTTGTGTAGGACTGAAATAGCCAAGGCAGTTCACAGCTGCATCCGAGCAGGTCATACAGTAGAGGTAGTTCCAGAGGTAGTACGGATTACTGTTAATTTATCATGTTGATCTGTTCTGTACGACATCTATTGCACATCTGTCCGTCCTGGAAGAGGGATCCCTCCTCAGTTGCTCTTCCTGAGGTTTCTACCGTTTTTTCCCCCATTAAAGGGTTTTTTTTGCGGAGTTTTTCCTTATCCGCTGTGAGGGTCCAAAAACAGAGGGATGTCATATGCTGTAAAGCCCTGTGAGGCAAATTGTGATTTGTGATAATGGGCTTTATATATAAAATTGATTAATTGATTGATTGATTGATTGATTGATTCATTCATTCATTCATTCATTCATCCACACCACTCAAGTGAAATGCAAGAATATCTTTGTACTTTAGTACAGTACTTGATTAATTGTATTTAGTTACATTCCACCACTTCCACACTATCTGGCTGTTTAAAGGCAGTATGACTCAACTGTCTGTTGTACTAAATCTGGCCACAAAGTGTGCCCATACCTCTGGCATATCTCAGGAGGGCAGAGTGTAGCCCTTCATCCTACACAGGAATCTGTTATAATGTCTGTAACACAGGATAGGAAGATTAGGACTGAAATACCATCAGAATGTATTAGTATAGTGCGGTAAATTAAATGACAGTGACCATTAGGTTTAGTCTGATGCTTTCAACAGTAAAGGACAGTGTACAGTAATGACTGATGCCAAAGTACACTTTTGTTCCTTATCCATCTGTATATTTACTTTTATTTGTACTGATTCATCTTTGGCAGACAGAGACCCTTCCTTGGGTAATGGCTCGGATATACATCTGTCTTTGTTTCTTGAAACTATTCGGAAGTTGCAGAGCGGATGATGCCCTCCAGAATATCCACCTGAAAGAGAAAATCCAGTAAGATGCTTTGAGTTGTTTGTCATGTGAGCTGACCACCATGTGTTCATGTCACTCAGCTTTCAAACTATATATATATATATATATATATATATATATACAGTACAGGCCAAAAGTTTGGACACACCTTCTCATTCAATGCGTTTTCTTTATTTTCATGACTATTTACATTGTAGATTCTCACTGAAGGCATCAAAACTATGAATGAACACCTGTGGAGTTATGTACTTAACAAAAAAGGTGAAAGAACTGAAAACATGTTTTATATTCTAGTTTCTTCAAAATAGCCACCCTTTGCTCTGATTACTGCTTTGCACACTCTTGGCATTCTCTCCATGAGCTTCAAGAGGTAGTCACCTGAAATGGTTTCCACTTCACAGGTGTGCCTTATCAGGGTTAATTAGTGGAATTTCTTGCTTTATCAATGGGGTTGGGACCATCAGTTGTGTTGTGCAGAAGTCAGGTTAATACACAGCCGACAGCCCTATTGGACAACTGTTAAAATTCATATTATGGCAAGAACCAATCAGCTAACTAAAGAAAAAGAGTGGCCATCATTACTTTAAGAAATGAAGGTCAGTCAGTCCGGAAAATTGCAAAAACTTTAAATGTGTCCCCCAGTGGAGTCGCAAAAACCATCAAGCGCTACAACGAACCTGGCACACATGAGGACCGACCCAGGAAAGGAAGACCAAGAGTCACCTCTGCTTCTGAGGATAAGTTCATCCGAGTCACCAGCCTCAGAAATGGCAAGTTAACAGCAGCTCAGATCAGAGACCAGATGAATGCCACACAGAGTTCTAGCAGCAGACCCATCTCTAGAACAACTGTTAAGAGGAGACTGCGCGAATCAGGCCTTCATGGTCAAATAGCTGCTAGGAAACCACTGCTAAGGAGAGGCAACAAGCAGAAGAGATTTGTTTGGGCCAAGAAACACAAGGAATGGACATTAGACCAGTGGAAATCTGTGCTTTGGTCTGATGAGTCCAAATTTGAGATCTTTGGTTCCAACCACGTGTCTTTGTGAGACGCAGAAAAGGTGAACGGATGGATTCCACATGCCTGGTTCCCACTGTGAAGCATGGAGGAGGAGGTGTGATGGTGTGGGGGTGTTTTGCTGGTGACACTGTTGGGGATTTATTCAAAATTGAAGGCACACTGAACCAGCATGGCTACCACAGCATCCTGCAGCGACATGCCATCCCATCCGGTTTGCGTTTAGTTGGACGATCATTTATTTTTCAACAGGACAATGACCCCAAACACACCTCCAGGCTGTGTAAGGGCTATTTGACCAAGAAGGAGAGTGATGGAGTGCTGCGGCAGATGACCTGGCCTCCACAGTCACCGGACCTGAACCCAATGGAGATGGTTTGGGGTGAGCTGGACCGCAGAGTGAAGGCAAAGGGGCCAACAAGTGCTAAACACCTCTGGGAACTCCTTCAAGACTGTTGGAAAACCATTTCAGGTGACTACCTCTTGAAGCTCATGGAGAGAATGCCAAGAGTGTGCAAAGCAGTAATCAGAGCAAAGGGTGGCTATTTTGAAGAAACTAGAATATAAAACATGTTTTCAGTTATTTCACCTTTTTTCGTTAAGTACATAACTCCACATGTGTTCATTCATAGTTTTGATGCCTTCAGTGAGAATCTACAATGTAAATAGTCATGAAAATAAAGAAAACGCATTGAATGAGAAGGTGTGTCCAAACTTTTGGCCTGTACTGTGTATACAGTATATATATATATATATATACTGTATATATATATATATATATACTGTATAATAATACAGTGAGTTCAATAAAAGCTCATCAGTTGTGCTTATCAACAAATATATTGCCCTGATTATATAGTAACTGGTGTTGTTGGTTAGTAGTTCATTAGAAGTATTAGATTTGTCCCACAGTCCAACCATATAGGTAGGTAGTGACGTTCTGGTGGTAAAATAGATAACTACTGACACTACTGTGCAGGAGTGTGGAATCAGTAGTTATTTATTTTATATATTTATGGATGTAAACTGTAACTGCAATTTAAATGGGTTGACGGAGGCAAACAACAGCGAGGCAGTAATTCTAGTTTTCTCTGTTTAAATAGCCAATATTGAAATACGATGTTGAATAATTGCCAGAGAAGTGTTTTGGCAGAACATTATGATGTCACAGTGAAGTTGACCTTTTGAATATAAAATGTCATCACTACATCATTTTATCCTATTAGATATTTGTGTGAAGTTTTGTCATAATAATTGTGTGAATTCTTGAGTCATGGCCAAAAACATGTTTTGTGAGGTCACAGTGACCTTTGACCACCAAAATGTAATCAATTCATTCTAGAATCCAAGTGGAATTTAGTGACAAATTTGAAGAAATTCCCTCAATGCCTTTTCAAGATATCGGGTTCACAAGAATGTGACAGACGCAAGGTCACAGTGACCTTTGACCACCAAAACTGAATCAGTTCATTCTAAAATCAAAGGGGGCGTTTTTGCCAAACTTCAGAAAATTCCCTTTAGATATCATGAGAATGAGACATAAGCAAGGTCACAGTGACCTTGATCTTTGCTAACCAAAATCTAATAGTTCATCGTTGCATTCAAGAGGACATTTGTGCCAAATTTTAATAAAGTTCCTTCAGTTACTTTATTGTAACTTCATTACTTCATTGTTGAGTTCAAGTTGACATTTGTGTCATATTTTAAGAAATACCTTTGAGGTGTTCAAGGGGATTTTGCATAATTGCAAAGATAATGCATTCATCAAAATGATACAGACAACCTGAAACATCATGCCTCAAGTCATAGTTTGCGCAGAGGCATAAAAAGACATTTCTCTTATATCCGTCAGAAAATGTAAATAACTCAGGGAGATTCCCAGCTGTGTGGTCCATGCATTAAATTACATGCTGTGCATCTGCAAAATTAGAGACTGCATATGCAGCTTCCATCTGCTGCAGTATAACAAGCATGTCTGTCTACAAGTCAGGCTCTTTGTGCTCAGAACTTGGTCTGAGTCTCTGGACACACAAGTAGACATAATTTGTTGATAACATATGTAGCGCCCTGCATCCAGCATTCCAAGTTGTTCTAATGAATTTCAGTTTATTTTGCCTACAGGGAGTCTGGCCTCCTCAGCATCTGCCTACACTGTGTATGCCAGCAGGAGGCTCCTATCTCTCAATTTTACCTGGCTGCTCTGTCCCACACTGATGTTCCTGAGCTTGTAGACAGTCACTTGTCCATCACTGTCTCCAACCAGGACACAGTCTGTCTGTGTGGCAAACAGCAGGGACTTCATCTCCACACCAGCAGCAGCAGGTTGCACAATGATTGGGTCTAAGCTGAAGGAGACGAATGTATATGGTGATGCACAGGTTTGACATCAGAGAAACAAACCAATCAATCCCCCCTCAGTCTCACTCACGCGCTTGAATTCAGGTCCCAGATTTCCAACTGTCTGTCATTAACGACTCCAAACACTGTGGCCCACTTTGGGGACCACTTGATGTCCCACACTGCTGTCTGGGTGGAGGTGAAACCTAACACGGGGTTTTGGCGGCCCTGCTTCCACAACTGGATGGTCCAGTCTGAGGAGCAGCTCAGGAACACATCAGGACTGAGTGGACTCCATGTGATGCAGTTCACGGGACACTGAGGGACAACATGTGACATTTACTGGAGTTCTCTCTGATAATTTAACCCAAATAACAACATTAGCAACAAGTGGTCAACGAAATAGATTTTAGCATCTACCAGGAAAATGTACAATTAGTGCAACAAAGATGTATTACAGGGACCCAAGAAACATTAAAAATCTGAGGATGTCTTCAAATGAGGTGATGAGAAGATAAAAGGCTATTTTGTAACTTTAAAGAGACAGTTTAGTCTCGTTCCAGAAATCATGACCTGGTTACTCAAGACAATCCACAGACTTTGTTGTGAGCAGTTTCACGCAGGAACTATTTTCTTTCTACCGAATTGCACCCACTGAACATATCACTGTGTATAAGCAAGTGTGCATCTACTCATGGATGAGAGCCTTGTGCTCATGACAGTGCAAGATGTAAAAATTAACAGCGTTCTCTTTGGCTGTGCTGTAACATTAGCTAGCTCAGTGGTGCTGAGTGCGCTAGCAGCAGATGCATGCCTCCTCCTGCAGGGTGATACAGTTGACAGGACAAGTAGGGACAGTAATTCATTAAAGGATTTAAACAGCTCACTCTTGATGAAATGAAACAAGAGCTTGTGGTCTTTTGTGTTTTACTTGCTTTAAATCAGTCTGATCAGAAGGAGATGGTGACTTTTATTCTGATGGACTTACATGGTGTTTCCTGTAAGTCTCCAGAAACTGCTGACTGTTGGAACAGGAGCATCTGTGAATGAGACCTTCCCATGTGCCAACCAGGTAGACACTGGAATCCTGGTGGAGCAATGAAATACTGGTGTGATGCATGATTACAGTGATAAAAACAATCACTTAAAAAGTCAAAGTCCACTAAACAACAACCTTAGAAATATTAATTTACTAAAATTGTCAACGTCAGCACTGCACCTGCATTAGCATCAAACACATCTGTTAATATGTGTTGATTTGTCCACAGAAACAAGCTTTTAAGGCCGGGAGCTATGACCAGCTGATATCAGTCCATTTATGTTTTGAGTTTCTGTTGCCAGCTTACCGTGGGATGGAAGTCAAAACACAGACCAGGAGTCAACGCTGACTGAACACTCTCTGTCTTCTTCTCTGTCTTGGTCCCTCCAGTCCTCTTTTTTGTATCATGAATCCTCTTGAGCTTCATCAGGTCTATGGATGGATGGATGGGTGGATGGATGGATGGACAGATCCAAGATGAACGGACAGAGAGGAAGACAGATAGATATCTACATTACCTATCAACAGTGTACAGTATTTACAAACAATAACTTAAATATGGTACTTTACATTAACTGTACAGTATATACATGTGTGAGGTGGACATACTGAAAGTAATGCAAAATTAAATGCAAATGATACTTTCAAGTTGTGGTACAGTTATGGGTCACATTATAAAGCTAGGGTAGGCAGGTTTTTTTTTCATCACTGGGCAAGAATCCCATGCTAACATTTCAGCATATCATTAATTAAGTAAGAAAAGAGAGAAAATTTGACTTCTGCACCTCCTCTTGGCCTCTCTCAGGCTTGAGGAAATCTAGCTGGTGACAATAGATTTTGGCCAATCTCAGATCATTTCAGAGAGAGGGCGTTCCGTTCTACAAACACAGATGCATGTGCATGTTCCTATAGTGAAAGCCTGATTCAGCGGCAGAAAATCCTGCAGAGACTGTTGGCAACAGCTGCCTACACTGCAGAGCAAATACTCATAAAAAGAGAGTCTGACTATAAACAAAATAAAACGTGTCAGTATTGGAAAAGCGTTTCAGACATGGAGAGAGAACTGATTGTTTAAACTTCTGCTAAGCGTAACCAAAGGCTCATGGTTGCGGCTTATTCAAGTTCATGGTTATGCTAACGTTAGCTGGAGCCTCGATCAATGTGTCATCTCGAAGACCTTTACAGGCCCGTAAGTTTGCAAAATAAACAGCATGGTAATTCTCAGAGTTGCCACTGCATAATGTCATCTGGATCACAATCACGATCAGCATGATTGAAATAAATGACTAAAACTCATACAGGTTACTGTATGAACTATGTGCATATGCCCGTGCTCGTTTGGTGGAAGGAGTTTAGGACAGAGGGGAGGGGGAGGGGTGCTTTCAAATTCTGGCTGTTTATTTTTTATTTTTGCCCCTGTGTTAAAGGGGCACTATGCAAAATTCAGAGCATATGATTTGTCTGAACACAGTTCTCGACATGATGGTGGCTAGGCAGGCTAATAGCTAATGGTGCTAACGCAAAAAAAAAGCTCTTAACAGTGACAACTGTGCTGACAGAGCTAACGGTGTTAAGCAGGGGGGAAGTGAAGAGTGGCTGCTACACTTCTGAAATATCGTCATTCTCATATCAGCTGTAACCTCTGTGTGAGTCCAGTGTGAATAGGTGATGGCAATGAGCTAGCCAGTAGACTAGACTAGACTATCATAAAAAAACAACGAAGAGGGGCTGGGATTATAACACACACAGAGGGAGCATGGCTTCACTCTCTGCTCAGGAGGCCATTACTCCACTATATCTTTACATGGCAAATAATGGTTTAATGCAATAACAATCCTCTGAATGTCACATGCAGTCTGAGTCCAAGGTCAGAGTGTTTGTATTAGCTGTTACAAACAAAAAGGCAATTACATATGAATAAATTCTCATTTTTCATTCCTTAGCAGTGCCAGCATGACCAAAAAAGCTAAACTACAATCATTTTTAAATTTAAGTTAAAATAAATAAAACAAATCAGGAGTATTGACTGAATCACCACGGACGATGTTTAACTGGCTTTAATGCTGTTTGGAGCATGTTTTAGTTACAGAATCTAAAAGGCTTTGTGGCTTAATATCTTGTGATCTCACTTCACCTCTAAATGTTAGAAAGGTGTTTCTCTATGTGAATGGGTCACATTAGAATTTTGGTTTCATCTGAATTTATGTGGACTCTTCAAGCTGAACTGACTATGTTAAAACCTGTTGCTGAGCAGAGTACCTATGCAGTCGAGGCCGGTGTTGCAGACAAACCACTTGCTGATCCTGCCGTCTGCAGCCACAGAGAAGAGAGACTCTGCCTTCTCCTCTCCTGTCAGGCTCAACTCTTGTTGGGTCCACCTGAGCTGCCACACTGGATCCCAGTGCTTGTTGGGACATTCACTGTACACACAGACACAGACACACACAAAGAAGTGAAGAGCAATAACATCAGTAGCACCAGTAACCAGTCTTTTCAGTGTGTGATGTAACACTGTCCACACAAAAAGTCCCACCTACTGCTGATGACACAGGACTTGTTGTCTTGGCTCCTCACATTGTAGATAGTGATACTGCCATCTTGCATGCCCACAGCCAGCTGATTGGGGTTGATGGATGAGAAGTCCAGAGAAGTCACTGCGCTGTCACAATGGAAGACACGCTCAGGCCACTGCAGAGGGGACATATGACAACATCTGGAATGGACAGCTTGCATGAACAACTAAATGCTTAAAGGGAAGTTTCAGTTTATTTCAACCTGTCTCCTATCGTCCTAAATTTGTTTCAAGTATCTAGTGACATAAAAATAATAGTTAGCATGTTAGCCATTAGCCTAGATACCATTTAGCTCTGCTTTCCAAAGCACGGCTGAAATATATCTCGCGAGCTCTAGATAAAGCCCAGCTGGATACTACTCCAGGTGGAGGTGTCTCGTCCCCAGTCATATCCAGACCTTGAAAATAAGGCTGCAACCAGTCCCATTCCTTGCAACAGAGGCATTCCTCTTCTGTGGGCAATGGGGCACAGCATTCACAGGTACACCACCAATCTCCAGAGCTACGCAGCCTTGCAGCAGCCATTCCTCCTTTCTCGTCCTCTACCTGTTGCGCCTCTCTCTCTCTCCTCCTCCGTTCTTCAATTTCACAAAGCTCTTCGTCAGTGTATTCTGGCTCAAATAAATAAGGGCGGCCATCAAACTCTGCAAAATCAAATTCCAAAAAGTCAGCCATTATTCTATAAATCTTTCATAAAATAAATGAATGAACTTTTCAGGCTACTGTCCGGTTCTGCATTCCAGCTGTTGCTGCTTGTTCTCGCAAGATTTCAGGCGCGCTTTGGAAAGCAGAGCTAAATGGTAAACTTACCGGTAAGGTAAGACAACATGTTTACATGTCGTTTTCTATATGTTCTCTGACATTTATCCTAACGATATGAGGTGGTCTTTGTGGAAAAAAAGCTTGTTTAGTGGACTAACTTTGCACTTGAAGGGATGCCCGTTCACTTACGTTTTAACAGGTCTGACGCTACTATGTGCCCTGGCTGTATCTAGGCTAATGGCTAACTATTATTTTATGTCACTAGTCACTTGAAACAAATTTAGGACGATAGGAGACAGGTTGAAATAAACCGAAATTTCCCTTTAAGCAAAATTCTGCATGCTTTGGAGTAGACATGGAGCACTGGAGGTAAACAAAGGTTAAAATAAAGTCATACCGTGGAATTTTTGAGAGACCAGCAGCACACCAGGCCTTGTTTCTGGTTACTGGAGTCAAACACACTGTAGCCCACAGCCAGAAGGTCCTGATGGAGAAAGCAGAGCATCAGCACATCTGCCTAAGGCCCTATTCGCACAGGACTGGAGTTACCAGGGGAGCTCATGTGATTTAGAAATTACGCCCCTCATGTCTGTGTTTTATGTGGTGCACATGCACAGGATAAGTTATGTCTGTATTTTCCTCAAATTTATTGACATTATCTCCTGGATATGATACGTGCGACACAGCACAGAAATACTACATACATATGTAGTATAATACTCCATATTAGCAGTGGTGTACAGTGTTAACCTTTTTCTTAAGATGTGGGTTAGACAAACAGAACCAATTTAGCCACACATTGTCACGTCATCTGTCTCATCAACGCTGGTGATTTCGCTCATCTGATGCTTCCTCCCGCACCCTAAATGCTGTCAAAACTTTCATTTGTAATTAGTAATTAGTCAATGCAGCCCATATAACTGTCGACAAGGAAACAGGCAGAAAGGAGGCTCAGAAAAAACCTTAATGTGACCCTAAATCACAGACATGCTGATTTACACCGGACTGATATCATCATGTCCTCTGTTTTTGGTGAAAAAAGGTGAGCAATTTTTGGTGGCTTTATACTCAACAAATTATGGATATGGCAGATTAAGCTCACAGATCAGTGTTGTAGTCAAGACCACCTAAACCGAGACCAAGTCATGACCAAGATCAGAATGTAACAAGACTGAGACAAGACCAAGACTCTGAGGGTTGAGATTGGGTCAAGACCAAGGCCAGACCAGTGTGCGTCCCAGACTGCAGGATACAGATAACCCACCCTTCCTCTCTTGGTCCAGGTCTCTCTCAAGCACCTTTTATTTTTTTTTCAAGGTCAGGTTCCTCTCTTTCTTTCTTTTCAAACCTCGATTTCCTTTTTTTGGGGAAAGACATGACAGTGTACATTGGTGCTCCAGCAGCATAAGCAGTCACTCACTTGTCTCTAGCTGCGTTTAGAGATGAATCCTAGAGCGAGGCAGACTAAACCATTTTGCACCTTTTATGGGTGAGAAGAACCTCAGAGAGCTTCCACTTTTTGTTTATACAAAGTTTATTCTTTCAAATTGAGTATTAAGCCTATTTTAATTTAGACAGTGCTTTAGTTACTTAGAAATAAAAAACTGCAAACAAAACCAAACTTTTCATTTCAGCCTTTTCAATGCCCAACTTTACAGCAGAAATAAACATGTTTACAGCCTGGTACAAAAAAAAGTTTTGGTCTCTAAAGCTAATTTCAAAATCCATGTATATAACTCATCTGTTTAAATTGTATTAAGGCTTAAAGTATATATATGCATATATAAGGGCTGGCTGCTTTGAGTGACAGGTTGTCTGCTCCACCCCTCGCTCCTTCACAGCTCCAACCTCTCGCCCGAATATAGTTTTTTTTGGCCCCTCCAAAAAAAAAATTGCAATGGCGATGGAACTCAAGGCCTCAGAAAGGGAGTCCACAAACCAATGGGTGACATCATGGTAACTATATCTATTACTTTATACAGTGTATGGTGTTTCATCTTCCTGTATATTGCGCAAGCTCTCTTTCAATGTTAGTGGATAAAGACATCAGAAAAATAGCAACAGGCGTGGAAAACACTGATGCAGCTGTTCATGTGCAGTGGTTAGCATTGGGAGAACCCTTCTGTGCGGAGCTTGCATGTTTTCCCTGTGTCAGGGTGGGTTTTTCTATGAGTATCCCACAGTCCAAGGACATGCTGGTTAATTGGTGACTCTAAATTGGCCATAGGTGTGAATGTAAGCGCAAATGATTGTCTGTTTCTATGTGTCATTCTGGCGACCTGTCCAGGGTGTACCCTGCCTCTCGCCCAGTGTCAGCTGAGATAGGCTCCAGCCCCCCCATGATCCTTAATGGGATAAGCGGCTAAGGAAAATGAATGGATGTTCAGGTAAGATGACGTACAGAAACAATGCTGATTTGGGTGAACTGCCCCTTTAAAGAATAATACAGAGTGACAAAATGTTGTTATCTACAATGTGCAATACTGAAGGCATTATTAACCATTGTATTTTATTTTCCCACGTTGCTAATCAGTAGTAAAAAAAAATATTATCGTACAATACTGGCACATATGACAGAGGCATTTCAGAACACCATCAAAGAAAATGAAATTATTATCCTTCTTTTTTTGCAGACCACAGCAGGTGTGTGTGTGTGTGTGTGTGTGTGTGTGTGTGTGTGTGTGTGTGTGTGTGTTACCAGGTTCTTCTTGTTCCAGGCCATGCTGCTGACGCTGCGTCCTCTGGTGAGCTCACAGCTGAAAGCCAAGAGACGCTCTATGGCTGGAGATCGAGAGCTATCTGTGTCCTCCTCACCCTGCTCCACTGTCCCAGACTGCAGCGGACTGTCTGGGTCTAACACAATCATTACCTTTATACACACTTTTCACATTTCACACTTTTCACTAATGGAGCGAATTCACATTCACTCCATTAGTATCCATTAACACTCTATCAGCCTTCACCCATGGTTGGGAGGCAATACGTGTGTATTGTATCAGTTCTGAGGTGTAAATGACACCAGTCCAGACAGCATCCTTATCCATCTGTATTATCACTGGTGTATCAGTGATTCTATAAAGTGAAAGATAATTACAGCCTATGTGATAATGAGCTAAGTTTACCTTCTATTACTGGCAGCTGTCTGTAAGCAGCCAGCTTGGGTTGGAAAGTGTTTCCCAGTACGGTCCTCTCCATTACCAGTAAGCAGTATTGGAATTTCTCAGACAGCATGATCAGCTGCTGGTCTGACTCAGCATTTAAAGTGTTCCCAAATGCTTCCGCTTCTTTCAGTGAGCTAGCAGCACTGGCTGAAGAGAAATACAAGAAAATTACACATGAAATGTATTGCAGTGCTATCCTAAATTATCAGTAAACATTCAAAAACTGTAAGAATTCATATTGATTCAGTTGTGATGTAGGATCTGAACGGTCATCTTCATTAATTTGTACACTGCTGAATCATCCACCACAAACAAATTCTTGGCGATCTGTAGTGAAATTACGCCCAGTACACCCAGAGTCAAGCAGCATGATTCCTCTCCAGTGTCCTGTACTGTTACCTGTGCTGGCTGTACTGCCCACTGACACGCTCCTCTCTGCACCTCTGCTGGTGTCCAACACGGCCTCTGGATAGTCAGCAGTCCCTCGGTCAGCGCTACACAGTGTTTGGTCCTGCTCAGGGCTGATCAAAGTGTCATACATATCCCAGGTGGTAACAATTGTGGCTGTGAGCAGGAAAACATTTAAAAAGAATGACCATTTTGAAAAGCAGAACACTATTAACTGTGCATTGAAGGACTGCTTCCATCTAGATTAAAAAAAACTTTCACTATCTGTAGGTAAATTTGTGGGTACAAATTAAAGCTGCAATGATTACTTGATTAATCAATTGAGAAAAAATTCATTAGCAAGACTTCTGTAAATCCATCCATCTATTTTCTAACTGCTTATCCTCTAGTTTTGTAAATCAATTAATTTATTATTAATTTGCAAAGTGAAACTTCTCCTGTGTGCCAAGCATGAAGAACCATAGTAACTAGTCCTGTTTTCAGATTGTTCCACTGCCCCCAAGTGGCTAAAGAACAAATCAACAAATGCAGCTTTAACTTTGCAGGCTGTAAGGGAAAATACTGAGCCTTACCTGCATCCACCATCACCGTACTGTCACTCTGAACCAGTTTGTTTTTAGCTGCTCCATTCAATGTCTGCATTGATCGATCCACATACTTATCATTGCCCATTCTGTTTCTGCAGACCTCAGCATACTGATTGTTTCTCTCTCTGTAAAATAAAGTGAAGATGACAGCAGCCTATTAAAACCACCAGAATATACATTTTTTAATTACTGACCAGAAGACAGAATTCACGTCACTGCATCAGTATGTGTGTCCAAGGACAGTATCATGGAGAAAGACACCTCACCTGTGAACTTTTGTGCACATTGAAAAGATAAAGAGTGATGTGTCTTTCCCATGTGTATTTGCCATTTCTAATCTTGTCAAACACAAAAAATCAGAAGGTAGAGGACTTCACTCACATCACAGCTTCTGCGTCATCAGCATCCACTGACACAAAGGTGCTGGATATGTCCAGCAGTGAAATGCTGTCTGTCTCAGAGATGTAGACATCTGTGACCTCTTTCAACATGTCCTCTGTCACCTGTTCTTTCACAGTGTTTCTTTTCTCCTGCACATCTGGCACGGAACAAAAGACATGAAAACTTTCACCAAATACCACAGACATGTCACAACTGTCTCTAGCGGACAACTGTGGCATTAGATCATGGTCAGATATTGCAGATGTAACTGTGTTTTACTGCATTTAATTTTAATCAACTTATTGGCATTTACCAACAATAAAGATATAGCTATATAGATATTAAAAATTAATAATATTGTGATGAACCTGGGAAGATGAAGGGCATGTCCCGTTTGGAAAATGTATCCTCAATCTCCTCATTCATGGACTCTACGGTAGACTGGCTGGATATTCTGCTGCTTCCTAATATTGACCTGGTAAACAATGTCAGATTAGATCAGGGCCCTATTTCAGAAAGCAGGATTCGTGAAAACTCTGAGTATGTTAAGCCTGAAATGAGGGAAACTGAGTTTTCGTTTCACAAAGCTAGTTCAGCAAAACCCTTAGTCAGTTACTATGGCAACATACTCTGTGAAGCTTCATGTAAGCCTGAGGCTGACCACTCCTCCTGATGGCTTTTGGTGCTTACCTTGCACACGTTCCCCTCAGGCTGAACATACTCAGAGTTGATTGAGTTAATTCTGATCAGCTGTTCTGGAACCGAAAATTTGGAGTTTCCCAGCTCAGGCTCAGTCAACTCAGAGATCTGGATTAGGCTCAGAGTTTTTTGAACTTGCTTTCTGAAATAGGGCCCTGGTGAATGTATGTGGCAACACATGCACTGATGAACTACACAAAAAGGGATGATAAACACTGTAAACAGATATGATACATTACCTTCCAAAATATACAAGTCATATATTTGTATATAAAGATAAAATGATTATTTTCCAGCCTAACAACATCTCTACGGTCAATAAATCATACACTGGACTACATATAGGTGATTTGATTGATTCATTGTTGGTTTATTCTTAATAAAGCCACCTGTGGTAAACAATTATGAGTCATATATTAAACAAAATTGCTGGTGTTTTTCTTCAGTTTTTCTGAATTCACCCAGTGTTTGAACATAAGGGATTCACACCCTCATACCACCTCAGATCATCAGCTCAGAAGGTAGCCTACCTGGAGAAAGGCAGACTGAAGCTCCCGCTGGCTGTTGTCTGATCTGATACTGATCCGGCAGATATTTCATCCAGAAACAACCGGCTGGCTTTGACTTGTGCAGCTGCGGGATCTGCCTGGCACAGTGGCTGAGGAGTGACATCATTTTCGTCTTCATCAAACACCTGCAAACAGCACAACAATTAGCCATGTATTTGCTACTACGGTGAAGTCGGGTAATTTGAGCCATTTTTTGGTAGGTTACCAAAAGACCCAGCTGAAAACTTAGTGTTAGTTGTAGAACTTGTTATGTATTTCTGCTATATTTCTAGAAAGAAAATATGTTGCCATGTAAAGTACTGAAACATCAAGAACCCCGACCTCTGATGACATGTTCAGGCAAAATGGGACAGCTGGTGAGGTAAAATGGGACAGTCATGTTTGTTTGTTTTTTAACTGGTTAAGTCCATTTATCAGTTCAGTCCATAATGTAACCTCTGCCATGCTTTCTCCGTTCTTTTGCTGCCTGTATCCTTGGTGCCATATTGTCTACAATGAACATGCGTGAGTGTAACACTAAGTACACTGACATGCACAGTTAAGTGGAGCTATATAGCTCTATAACGCTCTCTAACTTTACAGCTTTGTACATTTCGTCCATACAAAAATGCATGGCTCTGGATGTGGATTTCACCATGTTGTTATCGGCTTCTTCTTCTGTAACGCATCTAATGCTATTTGACTTCTGGGTCAAAGCCTGGAGCATAAACTGTGGAGCATGTGCAGAGTGCCTGGGCCAATTTGGGTCCAATTGACTGTGTACATGCAGGAGTAATTCAACTTCAAGTCATTATCTGGGTAAGTCTGACTTTGAGAAATTCCATTAGTATGATTTCAATTGCACTAATATGTCTGCATGTATTTTAAAAGTCCAGTTTTAGTTGGACTGACACAATAAATCCATTTTCTCTAATGTCATGTAAACGTACTGAATGATTAATATTTTTAGAAGTGACAAAAATACTGAAAATGTCTGTAATATGACAGGATGGCACACAATAGCATATGTTAAAATTTTATGGCAGATGGTAGCCTAAAATCATGCCGGTATTGCTGCAGAAAAATGTCCAGTTTTAGCTTAATTTTTTGGTAACTTGTGGTAACAGTGGATTTTTGACTCTTTGTTGGACCCATCCTCGCTATTTCAGACCTATCGACCTAAATGACTGTTACATCTAAAACACACGTGTGGTAACAATGCAATAACATGTCTGATAATGTTAAACCTTATTTGTCCCATTTTACCTGAAGTCCCACACCGTCACCCTATGTCAACCTACTGCTGCTACTACTGAAAAAAGGACGGGGCACTGAGCTAAATCCTTGTAGCCTGTCGGTAGGCTATAATATACCCGAACAACTTGTCTCGGAGTCTGAATGTTGCTCTTGTCCAGGACTTTGCTTCCACCGCCCAGGCTGAAACTTTTCCTGCTCGAGGAACCGAGGACGCTGTTTGAGTCTCTTGTGCTGTGGTTGACTCCATGTAGTAAACCTGACAATGAAATTTGTCGGGAGGAGCTAGGAGACAGCAAAATAACACATTAGCACAACAGTTAGCATGTAGGCTTGCGATAACCATGGTGACAAAAATAAGTGAAACTTACGGCCTCAGCACCAGAGTGCGTCTCTTCTGCCTTTCTTCTTTGGCCAGAGAGGTGGACATCTTGCAGCGTTGTTGTATGCGTCCTTACTACGTTGCCATAGCAACGTGACGTCCACAATAGTATAGGCTACCGTCCCGCCTGTGTGTTTATGGACACCACATCGAAATGAACAGTCAATAAATAAATGGAAGCAATTACGGATACCAGCTTCTGTTTGTTACGGGTTAAAAAACAAAGAGGGAGAGCTACCTGTAAACACCATTGGAGCTGACTGGCAGTTCGCGGTGGGACTCAAACTGGAGTGCGCATACTTTTAAGACACAAGAAAACCTAAAGGCTGCAGGAAATACATGATCTTTACAAATATTGTTCCTTTTACTCCACAACATTTGTCTGAACAGTTGATGAGCCCGATTAGGGACTGTACTCTACATATCAGAGTATGGGGTGGCTGAGGTGTGACTTAGTTCAGAACACAATTATGTTTCAAACATACAAAAAAAAAAAAAAAAAAAAAAAAAAATCGTAATGGTGGATTTCTACTCTAAATGCACACGTAAATAATAAACAAAACAATAAATAAAAAATATAGTTTTAAAAGACATTTTTTTTTTAGAGATTATGAGATTATTTCTTTTCTATGAGTAATGAATAAAGTGATTTTGCATTGTATTTGTTATCACGGCTCACAATACCCTTAACTTCTGGAATGTCTCCAGAAAACAGTATGTTGAAATCCTCCAGAGATGAGCATTCTGTAAACATCATCAATATGATGCATTAAAACCTAAATGAATCATTAGAAAATCAAATCAGAACAGTATGTCCCTATTTAGTCAGTATTTCATTTTCCAGTTGATGAATATTTTTGACAAAGTGAGTTTAAGCTATACATTTTTAATATGATTTATTGACATGTATAATTAATATAACATCTCGTGTTTACACAGTTTAAACACAAATTATGTGCTTTAGTGATATTATTTATGGACTGAAACATGCCTTGCGCTTCCTACTTGCCTCATGGTCAGCCACGCTTGTTAAAAAAGGGGGCGTGGCTCTATTGCAGTCCACTTTAGATGTGGAACACTGTGATTAGTTTATAGACATCCAGTCAAATAAAGGTGTGTTCAGAATTGCATACTATTTTGTTTTACTTTTAGTTGGTACTGCAGCTGCCCTTTAAAAAAATACATACTCTTGCATGCAGTATGCACAACCAGCCTACTGTCTCATAACATTACACCCTGAACTTTGACCCTCTTGCTCATATATTTATGAGCAAGGGTATTTAAAATGAATGCAAAACATGACCATTTAGAGTTGAATGCTCCCCCCCCAAGTCAATTTAAAAAAAAAAAACCACAACTCTCTCCCCAGTGCTTAAAAATATTTGAAGTGCCTCCCTTATTTTGCACCATCCCTCCCCTCTCATAAGTAACACTCCCTTAGAGCTATTGAACCAGAGCCAAGACTTTGCTGCCAATAACACAGCCTGTGAATGTACATGGAAAATAAGAGGTGTTCTCGGTGATTAGTTTAATAAGCTCATAAGACAAGAGAAAAAAAGCAAATGCATGTGAGAATATGATAAATCCCTCTTTGGTCACAATGTAATGATGTTAGGGAGTGTAGGGAATGAGAAAAACTACCATGATGTCTGAACAGCGTTATGGAATACTTAATCATACAATGTCAAATGATAGCAGACACTCATTACATTTACATTACATTTTTTACACTACAGGTTTCATGTTCACATTTCACCATACAGTATGTTTGTGACTGGCACAAAGTGAGAAGGAAAAGACAAAATGTTAATAGGACATTTTGGATTTCAGAACAAGCATAAAGCACTATTAGGAGACACAGCTACACAATTTATAGTTTTGCTTCCAGGGCATTGGGAGAGTGCATTGTAATAAGCCAGCTGGGGATTTGGATCTATTGATTTTGAAACATGAAGCATTTCAGACACTAAAGTTAACCTTTAGAATTAATTGACAATTAGTTTTCATACAATTTGTCATTAATTCTATTGGAATTTGACTTTTGGTTTGTTTATTTGGCTGGATAGATTTTTTTATTTGCAAACCACATATACATTTGTCCATCATTAATACTCACTTTCGGTGGCACAAAAGCAACCAGTTTTTTTGTTGTTTGGTCTTCAACAGTGGTCAGCAGCTTGGCAGGCTTCCCTCCCTGGTGCTGTCCACCATCCTCTCCACCTCCTGATGGTGAAATTAGCTCATATACTACACTTTAGAAATGTTGATACAATATGTATAAAACAAACAAATGTAACGTATTCATGGTTTGCAGTAATGTACAATGCCAACATTTTCTTCTGGCAGTTGGGATGGACTGGGAGTCATCACAAGTCATAAATTCTGTCTGTGCTTTCACTGCTATATTAAGTCAAAATGCCTGCTGTGTGAGACAAGTCTGTGAATGTGACACATTTGAGAGCATCAAGAAGACTGCTCTGATACTACAGCAAACTAACAGGGTTTAGGTCAAGATTTGAGTCAGCAAAACAACAGAGTGAAAGATGGACAGGTTTCTGACAGGTGTGAAAAGAAAGACAGCAGATGCTTTTCAAGTAAACACATGAAATAAGCCCCCTGAGTTCTCTGTCAGTGCAGTAGGCGAGCCTGGTGTCTTTTGTGCAGAAAAACTGGTTGTTAGGCACTATTGGAGCACCAGTAACTGGCAAATCTTTAGTTTGTTGCAAGTTTTTTGCTTCATGCAGCACAGGCACTGTGTTACAGTTTTTGATAAATGGTAATAAACATTTGTCAATAATGACTTCTTTTATTTCAGCACAGCAGAAGTCAATGTGGACTAAACTGTGGATCACTTTTCATTGTTTTGACATAAAATGCATTCAATGATCTTTCAAAATTCATGAACTGTTTTCTCCCTCAAACTCAACCACCTCCAGATCTCTGTGTAATTTTGTAACATTTGCATTTACATACTATTTTAAAAACTGTTCAATTTACATTCAAAACCTAACATAGAAATAACTGCTGTAAATCAGACCACAATTCGTTACATTCTGCTACATCTACAAAAAATGCAATGAATAAATAAAAGTGCATAAACTCCTGATCAGGGCATACAATACAAAGCACCTGTTTTCATTCCTTGATAACTTCTATGAAAGACTTGTGACAGGTGAGGAAAGGGGGCATTTTGTAATAGCATAGGACGATGTGACATTTCCAGCCCAATCACCAGGAGAAAAAAAATGGCATTGGACAGTCCTGCAAACCATGATACGTTATGTTTCCATGTTATTATGTAGCGGATACATTAAACTTTACGTTTCAACCATGCTTTGATTAATGTGTGGTTATAAGTTTAAGCACAAAAAAAACACTTATTATGGTTGGAAAAGATCATGTTTTGACTTAAAATACTCGGTTTGGGAGGCACAATCCCAGCAGGAAATGCAGCAACATCTTGGTAAAAAACAATTGCTTTTCATGCCTCTATGCCTGCTGGAAACACAGAGATGGGTTGATACAAAATACCCACATCTGGAGTCTAAATACAACCAGTCTTCTTGTTTTTTTAGGCTTGCACAGTGGTCTGTAACTTGGCAGGTGTCTCACCTTAGTGACACACCATCCACCAACCCCTCCACCTCCTGATAACAAAGTCAGCTCATATATTACGTCACTTCAGAAAGGTTGATAGGATGATCTCTGTGGGTGTAACACATTCATGGTTTGCAGAAACATATATTGCTAACATTGTCTAGACTGGGCATTTTTTACCATCTCTCCCAGTCGCAGAGTTCGTTCCCATAGAGTTTGGCCTACTTTTCCTTCCACTTTACTTTCCATTCCTTAACCACATGAAGGAATTCTTCTCCGCATGGAGGTGGGAAGTTTATGACCACAAGCCTCATGATCAGATGTTCCTTTTGGACAGAATGATTGCTTGATATCTGGGCATATCTGCAAATGAATGGATGGGATGGATCAGAAATGTAGAAAAAAGAAAAGATTCTTTCCCTGGCTGGTGTATTGCAAGAGAGGACAGAAGATGGGATTTGAATAAGAACTTGGGACCAAATGCAAAACACAGGTTTGACTTGCATTGTTGTACCAATATATCTGCAGTTGTCCTATAAAAATATGAATAGTGAATATGCACAGTTATTTGTGTACTTTGAATTACTCTCTGCAAAAATTGCAAAAAAAATGCTAATTGAAGAGCATTGCAGCATTTGTGTGTGATTTCTGTGACAGATACTGTAAAGAATATAGAAGTGCCTCTCTATTTGTCATGTATCAAGTTTTTTGGTTGTATCAGTGCATTTAGGATGTTAGATTAACTGAGAGGGGCCGAGCTGTGAGCTGCTGACACTCATCAGCTGTGGAACTGTGCACATCTGGATGATGTCAGGCTGTGGCAGGCGGCAGGTTTCAGGAATGTCTAGCTTTTCTTTTCCCAGTGATAAGTGTGAATATACTGTAAGGCTGGCGTTTCCTAGCCTTAACTATAAACTAAAGTCTCTCTAAGTTATACTGCTTTCGGGCTGTGGGTGAATAAAAGCACCGAAAAAACACATGGAGACAGCGTAGTCTGGTAGCTTGGCCCACTTTAATGTCCGATCTCAGCGTAGGACAACTGAACACTTAACATCAGCGATGCACCACTTCACATCACATTACTCCGCTGATCCCGATGCCTCAGGCAAAGTGCCCATATCAAGTAGCTCCTGATCCAAATCAAAGAACAGAACAGAATACAATCCACATATAATCAGCATCAATCAAACCCTGTCAATTCCCACAACAAAAATAAATCTCATCTTACATTCCCCCCCCCTTCAGATGAGATGTCCTCATTTCAAAGATTATGAAAAAAACATAATTATCATCCCAAAACTGAAACACATAAGAAAAAACACAGTCTTAATAGCTTAACTGCTGGGTAAAGAAGGAAATGGCAAAACACCACAATAGACACCAGAATAGAAATCTAACACCTGTGAAATATCTGAATCATGAAACTAATAAACACATGTAACATACAGCATATTGACATTCAGAATGCATCAATATACAACAACATGTCCTGTTTTGTTTTTTGTTTTTTTACACCGTCCATTGTCCCAGTAACTGTTCACAAACAGTCCATATTTGTCCCTGAAGTGGGAAAGGGGTTGCTCACAGCAAAAGCCGCTGTGGTCTCCGAACAACCCGTCCCAAACGAGTCATAGTTGGGCCCACAGAATCTGCAGGAGCAGTGTCAGTCCTTAGGTTCAGCTGTGGCTGGACTTGTGAGACCCGTCCCGAAGGTCTCCATAGTAGGAGAACAGAGGGGCAGACAGGGGCAGAAGCCTGTCCACGGTCAGGTGGTCCAGTGTGCATGGGGAGTGAACCAGACAATATTGTGTACCTGGGGAGATCCAAAGGCTGTCGAGGTACAGGTTGGTTCACTGATACTGAAGGTGCATTCCAAGTGGACCGACAAGGCTTCAGTCTGCCATAGTGAACCACTTTTGATCCAGCTTGAGGATGTCTCAAATCCAAGAGTCTGTATAAAAGTCCTTTGTCATCTGACAAGACCACTTTGTAAGGTCCAGTCCAGTTAGGGTCAAGTTTCTTTCTCTGTGTAGCAGGATCATCCATCCACACCAGATCTCCACACTGATAAGGTATGAACTTTACATGTTTGTTGAAACAGTACTCATGCTTGAGTCTCTGCTCCTCACGATGACAGCGAACAGACTGAAACACAGTGTCAAGCCGTTTCACCAGTTCTGAACCATAGTCCTGTGGAGTCTGTGACATCACTGGCGTAGAGAGATTCACACCAGCTGGAACACGGGGCTCCCTACCATAAGCAAGAAAATAAGGTGAGTATGCCGTGCTAAAATGTGGAGTTGAGTTAAAGGAGAGAACCACTGCTGGCAAATAGTGGTCCCATTCACCACCATGTTGATGAATGAGCGTAGCCAACTTTTCCTTCAAAGTCCAGTTAAACCTCTCAAACATCCCATTTCCACAGGGGCTGTATGGTGTGGTTCTCTTCTTTTTGATGTTTAGTCTCTGACATATTGTTTGAATGATCTCTGATTCATATTGTCGTCCCTGGTCTGAAAACAGTTCTTCTGGAACTCCGTGTTCAGGAATATATCTTTCACAAAGTAGCTGCGCTACTGTGATAGCTTTCTGATCTGACATAGGAAAAGCATTAACATACTTTGTAAAATGATCTTGCACTACAAGCACATACTGATGCTGCATTCTATTGGTAGCCGGAACTGGGATTGATACGGTTTCCGGTCCGGAAAGGTACAAAAGAACACCCGTTCTACCCGGAGGTCTCGTCATCAAACTCAGGCAAGGTCCAGGTAGACCGAGTCGGTAGAATTGATTTCACGACGAAGATGGCTGCGCACATTGTGAATGGTAAACAAAGTTATTTGTCCTCAATTTGTCCTTGTATATGCTGTTTAATTAAGCGTTTGTGTTGTAAAAATCATACAAGTACTTTGCAATGGCATTTCTATTTCCACTGTTGATTTGTGTTGGAAAAAAAAGTCTGTGCAAGCCTAAAGTCGTTTGAACCAGCGAAGTCTCCATTGCTCAAACAAACTTACGGCGCGCCGCCATGTTTTCCAGACTGTTGCAATGAAACGCCTTCAGATCAGACGTGTCATATGGTCATATAATTCCGACAAGGAATGACCGGCCTGGATTGCCAAACGAATGCGGCATTATTCCCATGTGAGGTGAGTGGGAGCTCGGTAATATCTGTGCACACAAACTGGAAAGGTCTTTCTGCTTGAATGGATTGCAGAGAAGCCCTGTGTTGTGGTACAGGTTTTCTGTAAGCTTCACATGCATGACACATATCACAGAAGGTATCAATATCAGACCTCATACTTGGCCAATAGCACATAGTTAGGGCTTTCTTGAATGTGCGATCAGCACTGTAATGACCAGAGCAGGGATTGCCATGGAGAATGTTCGTAGTCTCTGTGTGGTGGGAATCAGTACTTGATACCTGAGTTGGGGACTCGAGTCATTGTGACTTGGACTTGAGTCGACTCAAGTCGCTGTTTTGATGACTTGTGACTTGACGACAAAAAATAAAAGACTTCAGACTTGACTCGGACTTGGAAGTTAAAGACTCGGGACTTGACTTGACTTGAGACACGATGACTTGAATGACTTGAGTGTTATTCACATCATGTTTTCGGTTAGAATATAAAATTAATAAATTAATTTTAAAAATAATGTTGATTACCCGGTAGGAGTGCAGGCTGAGAATGGTGTTGTCATGATTGGATCACTACCCTGTCAATCAGTCATGCCCTCTCTACGTACCTTACGTGTTTATTGGAGAAACAGGCCCTCTTATATCAGATAGGCATCAACTTGTCAGCGGGAGGGGTACCGAGAGTCATCGTCTTTGGCTTTCGGAATTACGATTATTACGGCAAAAGACGAACAGCACGGTGCAAGACATGCGGCATAAACATCTCGGACAGCCAGGCGACAACTTAAGACTTTGTTCATCATTTGAAGAGCCATTCTACCCAGTAAGTGCTTGTCAATTAGCTAATATTATCTGGTTAGTCGGTAGTTAGCCAACGTTAGCCTGATACGATATGGGGATGGGTCGCTTTGGTGGAACTTGTTTTTTAATTTATTTGCTAACATTAACCCCAGAAAACGTGAGCAAACATTCCGACCGGTTCATCACAAGACCGGCTGTACGTTTTACGAACAAGCAACACAGGGTTAAATGAGCTAAATGGGTGATTTTGGCCGCCGTGTGTGTGTGTGTGTGTGTGTGTGTGTGTGTGTGTGTGTGTGTGTGTGCACGCACGCATCGGGGTCGTCCCTGCAAAGTAAACATTGCAGCAATAAAGTCAATATTTACTGACAGTTACTTATATCTTGTCTTTTCACTTTATTAAGATCAGATTCTGCAGGTAAAATTACTATAATAAGGTGACTTGACTTGACCTATTACAGGAATTGACTTTACTTGACTTGACATAACCTGTGACTCGACTTGACTTGACTTGACATAACCTGTGACTTGACTTGACTTGACTTGCCCAAGAAAAAATGACTTGGGACTTACTTGAGACTTGAAGGTTAAGACTTGAGATTTACTTGAGACTTGCACATGTGTGACTTGGTCCCATCTCTGCTTGATACACAACTGGCTTTCCTGGATCAGTGTGAGCCTTTCAACAGATTAAATCATTACACAGTAAAGATTTAGGGAATTGCCACCAGAGTTTTCTTTGCATTGTCCCTTTTAAATGTCTATTACGTGTCAATTCCATACCTGTGTCAGTGGTTTGAACACCAGCAGTATCTTTTTCTGAACAGCAAACCCGTGCCAATGTGATGGCGACTGAAGAGGGCTGAACTGGCACATCATGTAACTCTGGAACTGGAGACAATGCTTCCAGTTTAACAGGAGAGGAGTGGTTGACCTGGGAAGGAGGCTTTGTGTCTTCCAGAAACACTGGGTCCTGTTGTGGGAGGGGAATCTGTGACATAGCATCAGCATTTTCTTTGCCTCCTTGTGTATTATTGTCCACTGATACGGATCTAACTCCAAAGCCCAATGACCAAGTCGTCCTGTGGGCTCATGCGTAACATCCAGTTTATGTAGACCGAGAAGTGGACAATGATCAGTGATGATTGTAAATGGATTACAACTCAAGTAGTGTCTGAAGTGTCTCACAGACCAGACAATGGCCCAGAGTTCTTTGTCATATGTTGACCACTTCTTCTCTGTGCAGGTTAGAACATGATTTGCATATGCTATGACCCTTTCTTTCCCGTTTTGGAGCTGAGAGAGCACTGCACCAACTGCATAATTAGATGCGTCTGTACTGTGAATAAATGGCTGATGAAAGTTTGGAAATGCCATTATTGGAGGGGAGGTGAGTGCATCTTTCAGTGTGTGAAATGCAGTGGAGCATTCTTCAGTCCATTCGAGTTTTGATTCGTCTGTGAAGAGGATGAGCAATAAATGCATACTTGTACACAAAGCGTCTGTAAGAGCAGAATCCCAGAAATGCTCATACATCATTGGGTGATCTTGGGACTGGCCACTCACATATGGCTGTTGACCAGGTCCAGTGCAAGTCCATCACGAGAAACAATGTGTCCCATATACTTGTCGGCAGATTTACAAAACGCGTATTTCTTCAAATGTATTTTCTAGGGGTGAGTTTGTGTACAAAAATCTCTTAGCGTTTAGTGCGGGTAATTTTTTTTCGTGTAAACATGTACACGGGTTTCACCGCTGGGTGGTGCTATTGCATTATACCAGTAAAACCCCAGTTATCCCAATACCAACCAAACGGGCCACTCCAAAATATCGCCATTCCGACAGTCCGCCATCCCGAATTCTGGTCCCTGAGTCCTGACAGTAAGCTATGGCGAGCCTGTAGAAGCTGTATTTCCCATGCATGTCAGCGATTTTCACCGGGGATGTACGTGAGTAATTCAGGCTGACATTACCTGTTTTTCAGCGGACTCCTCTGGTAATTTTATTAAAAAGCATGGCATATAGGTCCACAGTAACTTATTATTATTATTATTATTGTTGGGTCTTATAAGAGTGGGCTACAGTGAGTACCGGGCCATCAAATCACAGCATCCGCGGTGAGAGGACACGGAATTATGTGCACTTTTACACACACGGGTCAAGGTGATCGCGGATATTTGATGTGGGAAAGATGTAGCAGCCAGATGTATTACCTGTTTATAAGCGGCACCGAGATACGTGGCTCGTCCATCCGTAGCACGAGTCATGTGCACCACTTCACCACTGACCCGTGCGTAAAAGCGCAAACAATTCTGTGTCCTCTCACCGTGGATGCTGTGATTTGATGGCCCGGTGCTCATTGTAGCCCACTGGCGAACGACCCTCTTAACGAATGCGCTGTTTTCATAGAACGGAGCACGGAGGCTACTGACCTGTTGCCAAACCCGGTCTCACATCATTTCTTGTCATATTCACAGTCTATCACAGTTAGTCAACAATCAGTATCACCTCCCTCCCCCCTAAATTTTTTTTTTTCGTGTACTAATTTTTCATAACTGTTTATGATCTCAAACACGTGTACACGGACTCACCCCTATTAGTTTTAAACCCGCTTGTCTGAATTGTGTCAGAATGTCTGTGAGATTTTGAAGATGATCATCAAAGTCCTTTCCCATACAAATGATGTCATTGAGATAAATGACATATGTCCAGTGGAGACCTCTTAAAACAAGCTCCATTAGTCTCTGAAAAGTTGGTGGTGAGTTTATCAGACCCATGGGCATCACTTTGAATTGGTAGAGACCATCACCTGTTGTAAAGGCTGTTTTGGGTCTGTCAGCAGGATCCAGTTCAACCTGCCAGTATCCACTTGACATGTCCATTGTGGAGAAAAACTGAGAGCCAGATAGTGCATCCAAACTGTCATCGACTTGGGAGAGGATGTGCATCAGTGATGGTAACTGAGTTCAGTTTCCTGAAATCAACACAAAACCTGTACGTGCTGTCTTTCTTTTTCACCATGACCACTGGGCTGGCCCAGGGGCTTGTACTGTCCTCAATGAGATCCTGAGCCTTAAGCTCCTCCACCTGACGATGAATTTCTGCTTTCATGGAAGGAGAAGTACAATAGGCTCTTTGTGAGATGGGAGTGTCACAGCTGGTCGCAATTTTGTGCGTGATCAGGTGTGTCCTTCCAAAGTCATTTGAGTGTTGACTGAACACATCTGAGAATGAGGTTTAAGTGTCTGTCAATTTCTGTTGCTGTGCATCGAGTTCAGAGTTTGAAATATCAGGTAGAACAGATGGCTTTGACATCACACGCATCTGAATGTTCACATTACAGACACAACTCTCCATCACAGTGTACTCATCTTTGTCACTGCCAGATGTAGCATGAAAAGTTCCTATCTCAGTGCCACAGTGTAGCATGACTTCTTTACTGGAGGGATTAGCTACTTTGACATAGATGAAACCTTGATTAGCTTTTTTTTTTTTTTTTTACAGTCCATGCAAAATCAGTAGATGAATGATCAGTGTAGTGTGCTTCAAACACACCTGCATGGTCATGAGCTAGTCCTTTAAGTGATACATCTAGTTTAGCAGAGATTACTATTTCTGACATGGCTGGAACTGCGACTGTTGAAGATTCTGTTACATCAGCTAGTCTAGGAACATACTGGTGTGGGCTAACCAGTGGCACTACTTTGTCATCTAGCAGGGGAGTCATGCCATGAGTGTTTACAATAATGCCGTTAACAACCAGAAATCAGTGGTTTAGTACTGTTTAGTACTGCTTCTGACAACTTGAAGGGCATGTGCCATTGGCTTGTGGGCAATACTTAAAATGACTGAGACTGAATCAACTGAGTCCAGAGGGTCACCTGTGACACCCGTGAGAGGAATAAACTGTTTCACGATGAGCTTTTTGTGAAGAGCAGCTGTAGACATCCTAAAATCTTAACTGATAACAGAAATGTCTGCTCCAGAGTCAACAAAAACACGCACAAGAGTGTCCTCAATCACAACTGACACATATCTTTTTGACATATCAACCCCTGATAAAGTGTCTCTGGTAAAGTCTGTAGGTGAGGAATTACTGTCCTTATGGGCCTGGGTAAAGTCAGAAGTTGGCAATTGGCCCTCATTGTCAACTACTTGTAGTTTACATTGTTCATGTGAGAAGGAGAATGGAAACGTACATGTCCAGGGCTTGGAGAATGACGAGAGGGATGTCTGTCCTCATAGCGTTCAGGAGAGCATCCATGTGTTGTGTGGTCTCTGGGTGATGGGGTGTAGCCACGTGCACGGTGCTCAGATGATCCACAACGCATCTGGGAATCCCGTCTGTCATACCTGTCCCTTTCATGCCTCGAAGGTCTGTCGGAGTTATCACGAGCTGAGTATCTGTCATGGGAGGAGTCTCAATAGAGTCTGTGTGAGGAAAAGCCATGGTCGCGGCCTTGTCTCCCATCCACAGAGGAGCTCCACTGTAATGTGATGAGCCACGCTGTGTGTCTCGTCGCTGGTGTTGCACTTCCAACTGTAACTACTCAACACTTTCAGAAAGTGTCTCCAGTGTTCTCTGCATTTTCCTGAGATTGTCTGAGGTGGCAGAGTGAACACCAAGAGGAGTAGTAAATGTAGGAAGGTGTGTGGGAGCCAAGCGAGGGACAGCAGATGAGACAAGCACTTGAGAAAATCTTTGCAGACCGTTTGGAGATGAAAACACCTGACTAGCATGATGAGCAGTCTCAATCTGCAGTGCAAACTTAAGAGCAGCATCCAGTGTTGTCACACCATGTTCATGACAACGCAGCTGAAGATATGGCTCAATTCCGGCAATGAAGAGTCTGAATTTTTCTCCATCTTTAGTATTTTGTTTATATGTGGGAAAAGCTTCCTCCACTAGTTGGCTTATTTCGGCAGCAAATACTGGGAGGGCCTCGCCAGGCAGGCGAGTGCGTGCATTGACATACAGTAACTTTGAAATGTAGATAGAAAAGCAGTCTGTCCAAAAACACCTTTCAATTTTTCTTTCATCACAGCATAGTCAGACTTTGTTGCAAAAGGCAGGCTATCCCAGTAACTAAAAGCAGCACCACCCAGGCGTGTAGGCAGCAGTTCAGCCAAACTGTCCTCATCATAATGTGGAGTAGCCTCCACAGCTATTTCGAAACATCTCCACCATCTTGAAAAGTCGTCTTTTCCATCTCCCATGAATACATGAGGAAAATCTCCTTTCCAGTACTGTGGCATAACATGACCTGAGCCAGAAGAAAAAGGTAGTTCGTTCCAAAAGTTGGCCATGGCTGATTACACTGACTAACTTTGCATTTGTCAGAGGCACGACTCTGTCTGTCTCTCATCATGCTCGGCAAGCAGATGTGACGAGGGAACAGAGAAACCCTGTCAAACTGTTTGAGAATTAGCAGTACTGTTATATTTTCTGTACAGTATACTGACTAGTTACACAGACTTAATTTCATGAAGGACATTTATATTATGATATTTAAACCAACCATCCGTCAACTCAGTTTAGACCTCAATATATGAAACATGGAAATAAACTTTTAGCTTCTAAAGTAATTATTTAGACAGCTCTGATAGAGCTCAGGATTTATCAGGAGGACGCTGCTTTACTCCAAACAATTTCACTGTATGAACCTGGAAGAACACAGAACATAATTAACGTTTAAATTTAAATATCATAGTATAAATGTCCTTTATGAAATTAAGTCTGTGTAATGAGTTAGTATACTGTACAGAAAATATAACAGTACTGCTAATTCTCAAACAGTTTCACAGGGTTTCTCTGTTCCCCAGTCGCATCTGCTTGCCGATCATGATGAGAGACAGACAGACGCTGCATCTCAACTGCTCACAAGTGCCACCTGCTGGTTGTTGATGCGGACTGCAGCTACTCCTGTATGGAGGTATTTTTGTGTCTTTTTGTTGCAATCTATAAAACTTGTTTTGAGAGCATATTTCTTGAACTGCAATCAAAAATCAAGTTTCTAAGTAAAAATGTATGATCATTTTGCTTATAAATCAGTCCTCTTTGCTTGCGAATTAAAGTTTAACTTGCAAATTCAACTGCACTTAATGGGCGGGGCCTACGCTGATGGATGAGAGAGGAGTTTTCATTGGTGGGTTTGACGTGGCTCCAGAGCCGGGCTACACCCACAATCCCCTCTTTCCCACTTGAAATGCTCGACACTCTGGAGAATGCTTTTTGAGCTACCGGGAGATAAGTTGATAGTCTGTCACTTTTTTAACTGAAATGTTTCCCATATGAAATGATGTAAGTGTGGCGGGCTGCCATAGTCTCGTTAATTAAGGGGAAACACTGGCCGAGGCTCCGTCCTTTTATACAGCCTGTATACAGCCACAGAGGCAGTTAGCTGTTAGCAAAAAAACATGCATGCTAAACTTCTAGAAAGTAGAATAGTGGTACATGCCAAAATCACATTTATATGTGTCTGTAATATTGTGGAAGGGCTCTGCAGATTTTTTTGTAATCACTACAGCGTTCTTCATTCATCGTTCTTTTTAATGACTGCCTTTTATTGTTATGCAACGTGATATCAATACTGTCAAAGTAATACTTCCTTTTTTCTTGTAATGCCAGAATGGAAAACCAACAGCAATCACAACCTAGTTGTTAATTTTGACTAGTCATAATTCAAGTTCAAGATATCTTTAATTATAATCAATTGAAGATATCTACATGGTCCTTTCTAGATATCTTGAATTAAGTTTCAGATAGTCAGAATGAAGTTGTAGATATCTTGAACTTGAATTATGACTAGTCAAAATTAAATTGTAGATATTTCAAACTGGAATTAGAGATATCTCCAATTCAGTTGCAGATATCTGCAATAAGAATTGCAGATATCCGCAATTACATTGGAGATATCTATAATGAGAAACCCCATACACATGAATGGCAAAAGCAGTTTGAATCTTGCTAGTCAAAACTGAATTACAGATATCTTAAATTAGAGTTTTGACTAGTCAAAATCTAATTACAGATATCTGTAACTGTAGTTTTGACTAGTCAGAATGACGTTATAGATATCTTCAATTAAAATTCATACTAGACACAACGACATTATGACTAGTTAAAATGGTGTTGTTGATATCTATTATGGTAATTCCGGATAGTCAAACTTAGCGATTAAATGTTAAAACGGCTTGCCATAGGTAGACAGGTTTGTAGCCATGTAAATGGGCCACTTAAATTTGTCATGTAAATGCACATTTTCACATTACATGTAGTTTATCAGGATAAGTCTCTTCTAATGTAAGTGAGAACATGACCAAGTTAGGCTTTTAACACTGTACATTTTATACGTTTATACATTGTTTCTACTGTAGACATTACACTGTACACAATTTTTGTTCCATACAATATGTTCCATATTTATATTAATAATGATCTTCATCTATACAGCTTATATTCACATTTTTAAATTTTGTATTTTTACCTCTGCCAAGGAAGCTATGTTTTCGCCGGTGTTTGTTTGTCTGCAAAATAATTTAAAAAGTTTTTAACAGATTTTGATGAAATTTTCAGGAAAGATTGATAATGGGACAAGGAAGAGATGATAAAATTTTGGTGGTCATCGGTTGAAGCGAAGTGGATGAAATAATAAACTGGCGGGAAATGCGAGCTGCTTGGCGGAGGTCTGCGCTCTCCGAGTGCTTTTCTAGTTATATTCTTACTTTTACTGTTTCTACATTCACTTATTGTTCCTACACCTGCAATTTAACCATTAATGTTTTAACTGTTATGGGATTTTTCAGCTAAAATACATTACATTACTCTGCCTTTGCCATGATGGCAGTACAATGATGGAACTGTCATGTAGTTTTACTTTTTTTTAACCAAAGCAGTTATTTCAAGTTTTGATTTAGGTTGTATGGTTAAGTACAACTATAAATTTGTGTATCAATATTCTCGGAGCACATGATTTTAGGATATAACAAAATAGTTAAATATATGAACTTATTAGTTTGATTTTTAGCATTTTCTTAAATGTGGAGATGGATTTCAACACTTTCGAGCTCTCATCGAGCTCGTTCCAGAGCAGCGGATCCCTGCAAGCAATGGACAAGCTAGTACTTTTAAGTCTTCTCTTCTTCCCAGTGATGAGATGTTTTTTCCTGGTGTCATAAGCATGACCAGGACTGCAGACTGGGACAAGCTCAGATAACTTTAAATTTGTTTTATGGATTATCTGGAACATCATACATGGCTTTTGATATACATTTATCTCTGTGAGCCGGAGGAGACCAAAATGATGGAAGAGAGGGCTTGTGGGGGCATTATATTCAGACCAAGACACAGCTCGAATTATCTTTTTTGAAGACTTTCTAATTTTTTTAAATAACTGGGGAAGGTATTGCTCCATATGACATTACAGTAGTTGATATATGGTTCAAACAGAGTTTTGTACAGAGAAAGAAGTGCTGATAAAGGCAGGTGATACCTTATTTTAAGAAAAAGACCAACGTATTTAGATAATTTGGAAATTAAATGTATTATATGCAGTTTAAAATTCTAGGACTCATCTATGAGGACACCAAGGAACCATGTTGAGGCTACTCAAGTTAACTCCTTATCATTTATTTTGAGTTGTATGTGATCCATATCAGATGGCTTTTTACTGGATTTAAAGACAATGTAATTAGTCTTGCTGATGTTGAGAGATAACTTATTACATTTGAACCAAATATCTATTTTCTGTAATTCAGTGTTGAGTAATTCCCGTAATTCAAATGTATTTGTATGTGATAAAAATAAATTGGTATCATCAGCAAAAATAACTTTGTGTAGGATTTTAGAGGAATTTACGAAATCGTTAATATAAATGATGAAGAGCAATGGCCCTAAAATTGAGCCCTGGGAGACCCCATATTTGATATCCATATTTTGCGATTTTTGGTTATTTATATTTACAAATTGTTGCCTACTAGAAAGGTAGCTTCTAAACCACCTACGTATGCACCATTCCTCTAATGCCATAATGGTTCAATTTCCCCAGTAAAATATCAAAATCCACTGTGTCAAATGCCTTTGAGAGATCTAAAAAGATGCCAACACCACAATTTCCCTTATCAACTGCATCGTTAATTTTTTCAATGAGATCTAAAATAGCCATGCATGTTGAACTTTTTTTTCCTGAAGCTATACTGAGAACTAGAGAGAATATGCAGCTTATCCAAATAATCACTTAGTCTATTATACACAACTCTTTCCAGTACTTTAGATAAAGTTGGTAAAACAGAGATTGGACGGTAATTACTGATATAATTTTTGTCACCAGTTTTGTAAATAGGAATGATTCTGGCATTTTGGATATTTTTGGCACAACACCATGAAGTAAAGACAAATTAATACAATGAGCAAGCGGTTTTACAATGAAGTTTTTTATAGATATCAAGATTTTACTGCATATCCCGTCAGCCCCTGCTGTATGAGAATTCTTCATGTTTTTGTAATTCCTATAGGAATCTGCCTGGGGGTGCCTGATTTTACTGGCAAGATCTTGGCCAATGGAGGCAAAGTAATTATTAAAGCTATCAGCGAGTTGGGATTGATTGCTGTTTACAAAATCTGGGAGCACCAGAGACCTCTGCTCCTTGTTGAGGACTTTATTTAACACTGTCCAGGTCCTGGTCCTGGTCCTGGGCAGCACTTAAATGATCAGTGTAAAAATTGCATTTGCTTTTTCTTATTATGTGAGTGAGTTTATTTGTATATAATTGATATTTCTTTGTGTTGTTATCACTGGGATTTTTTAAATAGCACTTATACAATTTATTTTTATGTTTTATAGAGTTTAGTAACCCTTTTGTGAGCCAGGGGTGTCGTTCATTATTTTTCTGTGTAACAGTCTTCTCTGGGATGGTTTTACAGATTGAATCTAGTAATTCATTGATAAACTATTGTATGCGGTATCTGGATTACTAGCATTAAATACATTAGACAACTGTGTCCAGTCTAGCCCTGAAACACAGGTTAGAAAGATAGAAATATCTTACGGTTTTGTGTTAGTAATTATCAAAGTTAGTACATGTTGTAATTTTAAGAACATGCTATATTGACTGTTTGAATGTCATCTCTGAGCAGTCAACCAATTGACCTATGGCTAAGCCCCGCCCTCAAATGCAATGAGCCAATCACAGTGTGTATAGCCATTCCCATACACTCAGACATTCTCTGCCTGGACGTTCACTGAAATGCATTACAGAAAGTCAGTTTCGTTTAGTCGTTTAGAGCTTTTTCGGAGATTTGAAGTTTAAAAATAGTCAAATGGTGTGCATGGGGTACATGCAACTCCAACACAAGGTATCCTGAGAGGCTGGGCGACGGGGTGTACTTTTTACACTTTAACATGAATAAGATTAACAATGATGTCTTCTGTTTTAAAGTCAACATTGTGTTTGAGGCAACATATTGTCACTTTGCTGGAAAGAAATATAAAGTTATCTTTAACATCTCTAGCTAACGTTAGCTAAAGTTAGCCTAACGTTAGCTCCTAGCTGCGTTGTTTGCTGGGAGTTCATTAGCCTGTTTTCTTCTAGTTTTGTACTTTGGTGATCGTACATCATTGTTAGCTGTTGTCCAAAGGGCTCTAGTTAAACTAACATTAACTTCTGGAGCTTAGCTTCATTAATTTATCTGTAATCGCAGAGATAACAAAGATTGGCAAACATTATGCTGAACGATTTAGTGTAAATACTGTAGCACTAAACTAACGGAGAGACACTCTTGGTAAAGATGGTCAAAAGGCCATTATCCTTTTCTCATATTCTTAGCCAAAAACCTTAACTTCAGTGGCACTTTAACTTCTTGTTTTTGATGCAGGGCTGTCAGCTCTCACGTATTGGCCGTGAGACACACGCATTTGATTGGCTTCACGCGCTCTCACGCCACACCCCCGATTTCTCACGCTGAAATGTTCGTCTGAGCAAAAAAGAAAAAAAATACCCTTTTCGATGCGCAATACACCTCCCGACCACTATACTGGATGTTGGTGGCGCTGTGGCGCAATTGACACCGGGATTGCACTCATTGGGGTAACGAAGAAGTGAGCGTACGGCCTCCCAGAATTCTAAGAAGGAGGAAAAGAAAAAGAGGCGGCAGAGAGCGAGAGACGTGGATTTCCCCCGCTCTTTTCAGGTATGTATGTGAAGTGTTTATGCTCTTAAACTTTAAGTAACGTTTGCATATTTATTTGTTTTTTTTTTGTGTTGTGAGATAATTCAAAGGCATTTTGAGAGCTTTGTAAATATTATGTTGAGGTTTAAATGCAGCTAGCTGCAGCAGCTAGCTAATGTTATGTGAAGATGTCAGCTAGCTGCTGCGGCTAGCTGCTGCAGCAGCTAGCTGACATCTCCATATAACATTATCTAAATGGTACTCCAGAAAAAAGCATGTTGTAACTGATACTACTAGTGTAGATTTATTGAACCAACATGACTTTTATTAAACCACATTCTTAAAGGTTTCAAGGATGCCCCATGAAAATAAAGCAGGGCCAGCAGCAGGACAAAAGAGGAACCTTTTTTTAAAAAAGCTGCTCAACAGCCAGAACAGCAACAGACAGAACACCAATCAACAGAACGAGAGACAGAACAGCAACTGAAAGAACAAGAGAAAGAACAGCTACAGTCAGAACAGACAGAACAGCACACTGAACAACAGACAGAGAATGAAGAACAGCAGCGGCCTGAGCAAGGGTCGAAGAGTAGAGTGAAGTGTGGAGCTGCAAAATAGAGGTGCATCTTTAAGAGTGAGTGGACCACAACATGGTCATTCATAACCAAAGGAACACTCAGCACACATTACTGGTGCTCTGTGTGCCGTGTAGAAAACTTGTGTTGCCACCAGGGGGTAACTGATGTTGTGCGACACATTAACAGCAAGAGCCACCAGGGTAAACAACAGGCCCTTCAATCGAATGCTACAATAGACCAATTTTCAGTGTCCTCTTCCTCTGTTGGGGGGATGGCAGACCAAGAGGCTAAGGTATGCTATGTGTCATGGTCTGTCAAGGTTCAAGAGTTTTGTGTATTGTACTGTACTATCATGATTTATAGTTTTGACTAATATACTGTCTTATTTAGGTTTTGCATTTTGTGTTGTTTCACAGTTTAGTTTCCTTAGTTCTATGTCTGTCTTAATTGCCCATTGTATTCACCTGTGTCCTATTGACTCTGGTGTCTATTTCAACTCAGCTGTGTTCTTTGGGGAGTACTAATAACATTTTTTTCTTACAGACCAGGAGAGCTGAGGTCAAAATGGCAGTAACATTAGTGCAGCACAATGTGCCACTTGCTGTTGCTTACCACCTGGGGCTTCTTCTGAAGGAGTGCTTCAAAGATTCCAGAACAGCCCAGGAGTACAGGTGTGCCACAACAAAAACATCATGCATCGTTAACGAGGCGCTGGCACCACATTTCATGAAGGAGTTGGTGGTACAAATGAGGGAACAACCATACGCCCTCATCACAGATGGATCCATTAACTCAGGTATTTACCAAACTGTTGAACATGATGTTTTTCACCTCCACAATAATCTGGCATGATTAGTTATAGGGTTGGGTCGGTATGAGGGGAAAAAAAAAAAAAAAACGGTCAGGTTTTTGTGAAAAAACGCATTGTAGGTAATACCGGATTTTCGCCACTTGGGGGCGCAATTGACTCATTTAAAATAATACCACAGGACAACAGAGTGACAGTAACATGTTGTTTGTTTTATTCCTTACAAATAAATTTGCAGGTTTAGCTTACTCAATCAATGCAAACAAGAGTTGCTGTATTGGCGCATTCTTTGATTTCTTCGAGACTAAATTGTCCGCCATTATTGACTCCCCGTCACTGTTAAACAAACCCCAGGCTACAGTAGAGGCCTCGACGCACTCGCACCTCCTAGCTCAGTCCCCACCCCACCCCCCTCTCTCTCCTGCTCGCTGTGTGCTTGGCGAAGAGGCGTACTATAAGAGGAGCGGACTCCGCGAGGAATGTCCGCAGTCATTCAGGCTTCCATAGTCGAGCGCACTTCCACATTGTAGTTTTCTGTAAAAATGTCAGTGAAACACTACATTACCTACAATTCTTGCTTTCTGTCATGGCGTCCTACTCTGACGACGAGGAAGAGGACTTGGAGTCCTCCGCGGAGTCCACGCGGCTTTGCACGCACAGGGCTTGCAGACGTCCGCTTGTAGTCCGAGCGGACCTCCGCGGAGTCCGCTCCATGTGCGTTCTGCCCGAGTATGCTTGGGCTTAAATGACGTATGCGGTCCGGTCGGTGTCAAAAAAAAATCCGGTCCAAGACAGAGTACCGAACCGAATTGGTATTACCGAGAACCGACCCAACCCTAATTAGTTACTAAACATGTATGTAAGAAGATGGGGTGCTTTATATGCTTAGCTATGCTGTCATTGCAGGAGTAGAGAAGATGAACCCCCTGACTGTCCGGATCTTTATCAAAGATAAGGTTGACCACCGCTTCCTGGGGATGTGCACTATGAGCGGGACAAGGTGTGGGACAGCTGAAGTCATCTTCAGCAAGATAAAGGCCACCTTGGAAGAAAAAGCTATCCCTTGGCAAAATTGTGTTGGACTCTCTGTGGACAATGCTGCGGTGAACACAGGCTCACACAACTCCATTTCCTCCAGAATCCTGAAGGAACACCCCAGCATTTATGTTCATGGTTGCCCTTGTCATGTAGTCCACAACACAGCTAAATCAGCTGGGGTGGGATTTTTAGAAGTAAGTATAAGCCTAATTGTACTTCACATGTAACTTAATATTTGTGTACTGATTGCATGCACTAACCTTAGTGTTTATTAGGGGTGTAAATCACCAGCTTCATCACGATACGATTTGTTTGGATGACGATACGATGTTTGCCAATATCACAAAGTCTGTCATGATACGATTTTGATTCGATTCGATTCAGGAGCCTGCGATCGATATGACGCGATAGCATATGCCCACAATCACACAATTATTTACATCAACTCACAAAAACAACTAGAATATGATTTGACCATTTTATTTCTGAGCTCTGTTTGTTGTTTGAGCGGAGGCACGCTTGCCCAGAAATGGCGACACAGACGTGCTATGTGAATTTCAAAATAAATGTGTATCTTTAAGATAACGATAAGGATCGATGTTTTCATTTTGCATCGATGTAATTGGATCGTTAATCAATGAATCAATGTATCGATGAGGATCGATGTATCATTACACCCCTAGTGTTTATGGTCTGATTTATATATTGAAGGTGTCCATATTTGATCTGGAGGACCTGGTAGTAGATTTCGGCTACTGGTTCAAGGGTAGCACGAACCGAAAGGGGTACCTGACAGGTAACAACAACAGATTACTTGACGATGGAGACATCACACCACAGCAGATGGAGAAATTCCATGAAGCTGCCTTGGCTTTTCTGATCAACGCTGTGGATTACGCTTTGAAGAAGCTGCCGCTACAAGAGCCACTGCTCAAGCACGCCAAGTTTGTAGATGTCCGCCAGAGGTTGGAATGTGGCATAGAAGATGCTCTTTACTTTGTTGAGAGGTTAGGGTTTTTTTCAGCAATTTCTGCTTGTTATCTGAGACTAAATGACCCGAATTCTATACCAAAGCATTGTAACTCTAGAATTCTGCCTCTATGCACATGAGCCATCCCTAAGTGGGTTTAAAAACCCCAATTCCTTGGGTTGATGACCATATATCAAAATAAATCACTTGTAACTGTGCTTTCTTAACTTAGGTTCCCCTACCTGCTCCCTTACCATGGGCCACAGGAGCATGACCGGCTGAGCGAAGAGTTGCTGGAATACCAGACTATGCCAATGCCCTGCCCTGCAGGACTCAGAGGAACTTGAGATGGAGAGCTTCTGGGTGGAGATGGCGACCCAGAAAGATAAGGTATGGTAAGAATTATTCTTGTACACCAAGAACACAGTAGAAATATTTTTAGGCCTATATACTGAAATATTGTTTTCAATTCAATTCAATTTTATTTATACAGCCCAATATCACAAATCACAATTTGCCTCACAGGGCTTTACAGCATACGACATCCCTCTGTCCTTATGACCCTCGCAGCGGATAAGGAAAAACTCCCCAAAAAAACCCCTTTAACGGGGAAAAAAACCCGGTAGAAACCTCAGGAAGAGCAACTGAGGAGGGATCCCTCTTCCAGGACGGACAGACGTGCAATAGATGTTGTACAGAACAGATCAGCATAACAAAGTAACAGTAATCCACATGACACAATGAGAGAGAGAGAGAGAGAGAGAGAGAGAGATGCAGGTAATGACAGTAGCTTACAACAACATTATTGAAAGTAATAATATTATAGTTACAGTTCTGGCTACTGTGGTACAATATGTTGAAAGTATGTATTAATATTTGGCAGTATACATGTGTGACAATAGTCGTGTATAATAACAGTAGAAGTATGACTAATGACTAATGATGGCAGCAGCAGCAGGAGGCATCTGGCAGGACCACGGCAGCAGCACAACCACACACGTCACGCTGTCCAGGCACCGCTGCGATATGATTTAATCTGAGAGACAGTGGAGCACAAAGGCTCCGGAGAAGAAGCCGAGTTAGTGACATCCAGAATGGTTTTGTAAAAGTATATTGTAGGTTGATGCCTAATTAATTTTGTTTATTTTATCTATATATAATACAAAACCATTCCTCTATGCTGCTTTATAATTGTATATTAATTACTGTATATATAGTAGTATATACAGATTGGCGTAATTTGTTATGTATGTATAAAGCATCATATACAGTAGGTGCGTGCATTTTGTTTTAGACAAAATTAATTATCAACCTTTACTCTTTCAAAGGAATATAACAGATTCTTCTTCCCACTGTGTTCTTGGTGCATTCTTCATAGGTGACAGGGTTAAGTCTGTTGAAGAGGCTTGCCAACATTGCAGTGCTGGTCCTGGTGTTACCCCACTCCAATGCTGATGCAAAAAGAGTGTTTTCTGTGGTGGGACTAAACAAAACTAAAACCAGGAACAGCCTGGCTCTGGATGGAACCCTGTCATCCATAATGACGATAAAGATGGCTGGCCTGGAGCCCTGCTTCAAGTGGGAGCCCTCCGCAGAAATCATTAAGGCCTCAAAAAAGGCCACAAGCAAATCCAGTACAACAAAGCGCACAAATCTTAAGGGCTTTGTCAGTAGCCTCCTTATTTAGGGAATTGTTTGTATACACTGGTTAAACTTTAATTAGGGGTCTAAGCCCGCGGGGCCTGGACCAGTGGTGCTGGGAACTCTATTGTTTTTGTTCAGATTTTTATTATTATTATTATTATTGTTGTTTTTCCGAAGTAAAACAATTGCGGCAGACTACACCGTGCAAGGGAGGGTGGTGCAATTTGGAGGGTTGGCGCTACAATCAACCTACTTTTTCAAAATCCTCCTACAGATTTTGTCTAAACCGCATGAAACTTGGCACTAGCAAAGAAAATTGCCAGCTAAAATACACATATTGTTGTATATTTTTGTTTTTGTTTTATAAAAGTTGATCGGATTTGTACGAAACGTGGTGAGCATGATGTTGGGGTCAGTCCTAAGGCCAAGTTTGGTAATGGTCAGTGATTTTATTTTTATTTAAATGTTTCTTGCATGATGTTGCATATCTGTTTTGCTGTTTGGTAATGAGACAGAATGGGCAAAATAAAAAATTGCAGTGTATGCGGCAAAATTTCAGTTGTCCCTACCAAATCTCACTCCAAGGTTTCTTGAAAAGTTGGCAGCCCTGATTGATGGCAATGGCAACGAGATGTGGTTCACAAGCGTACACTGTGACCTGTAAATTTTGGCTTGTAATTTAAGCTTTTCATCGACCTTCTCAACAATAAAATGATTAATATATCCCTTGAATGCATAGTTTAGGCCCTTTTGGTTACTTCTCAATGACATCTGATCGTTATGTCCCCAAAAATCATCAACTGCCTCCTGCGAAATGCTGTGTACTGTGACAACTGCCATAGCGCTGGTCACTGAATGTTGATATGTTGTCCGAGTGAGTGGAGGGGGGCATGGCTTAGCCATAGGTCAATTATGGCTTATATGTTAACAAATACTAAGTGTGCTGAATAGCTGTAGCACTGTAGTCTGCTGAAAGTTGCTGTAGAAAGTTTTTCACACTAGTTCTGACATAATACTAAAAGAGCTGCTATTGCACCTGTTTTGTTTTACATCTAGGACAAAGATTTGGTCTTTGTTGAGCAAATTACATCTGGACCTGTTTTGAGATCTGCCACATTGTCCATTGAAGACCAGTGCCCTCAACAGGTACAGTACTTTTTACTCCTTGTATCTCTGATGCAGAGTTTTCTTGTAGCTTTTGCACAAGTTGTTAATTCATTTGCCTCCATGTAGAAGATGAGGTCCAATTCCCAATTTGCAGCCACACCTTCTCTGTCTCAGACATAGAAGCACATGCAAGTTGTTGTGGACAAAGGTTTTTGTCTGGTCTGACAATTTTTTGTGTATCTGTGTGTATCTATCTGTAGACAAGTCTAGCAATTCAAATGTGTCATGTAGATATATTGTTAGGGGTGCACGATAACTATCGGGCCGATAACAGGAAATTATAATGTCATTCTGATAAGTCCGATATCATGACGAATAGCCCCAATAACATATATAATTTTGTCAGCACGGCAGTGCCCCGCTCCCACTATGAGACCTGAATGGCCTACAGTGAATGCTGCGTTCAAGTGACGTCAGCATAATCAGAAAAACTCTTTATGACTGGGAAAATTCAAGAATACCCCCTCATGTCGGAAAACAACTCGTTAACTCGTAGACGCGCACACTCTCTCTCTCATACACACACACAGACGTGCACACTCTCTCACACTAGTGTTGCACGGTATACTGGTACTAACGGTAGACCGCAGCACTAAAACTCCACAGTACATATGATACCATAATGTTGGAGTACTGTAGTACTACGGTACCTCATGGTACCACTACTGTGGGATAAGTTCAAAGTCCAGTCGCAAGAGGGTGAGTGTCCATGCGCCGTCCAATAATGGTGTGCGCTGTCCAATAACAGCGAATCCTGCCGGTTGTGGGTTGAACAGGGGACACAGACACAGACAGGAATGTATTCCTGTCAAATACGGCGGCCATAGTGCTCCACGGTGCAAGATAACGGCTTACCGGCGACGGATAAGTCCGGTCCAATAATGTCCTCTTGTTGGCGTCATGACTGCCCAGAAGTACCTGAACAGCCGAGCTGTGGCGGCACACAGGTATGTGACGTGTCAGAGGAGAAACGAGCCGTTCACATTTCTCTCTTTGTGGCAGGTAACGGCCCACAAACCTCAGCGCGCTTTAGGGACTGTTCTTTACTTATGAAGGGACTGTTCTTTACTTGTCAGGGGAGGAGGGTGGCTGGTTGATTTTTATTTTATTAATTTATTTTATTTTGATCCCCCTATGTTAATCACTTATTGATGCTGTTTTTGAAGTATGAATAAGTCAACAAGTAATTTATTCCTTTGAAATATCATTGAGGTATTATAGAAAAGTGATTTATCTTTTTTTATACAACAGTTAGTTCCGGCCCTGCAATCTGTTTGGTCGAGAGACAGTAAAACGATATTGGAGTACAACATCACGGTTATTTCACTGTGTATGTGTCACTCCGCATCACAGCTGATTGCAATCAACAATCAAATCAAAACTGACAGTTAGTGTTAGTTAGGTCAGCAGTTGCGTTGTAGGCTAATTAATTCATCCACTGTCAAACAGCCAAAAATATGGATTTATTTCCTAAAATAAGTTTTGAATTGAACTATGAATGGTCATCAGAGGAAGATGAGGGAGAGGAGAAGCTGAATCCATCTGAGCACACATCCAGGTTTGTCAGTGTTTCATCAGCGGAGCTCAATGACTTGGAGAAAAGCAACATACTGTCAGATCAGAAGGCAGAGTCGGCTGTGCCTGTGAAGCGACAGTCCACCATGCAGTCACCAGAGACTTATTTCACTGGCTGCACAATTAATGGAAACGTGCAGATAAATGTGTATAAAGAGTAAGTGCCTGATGCACCATGTCTGCGTTACATAGCAACGGTGACAGCGGAGTCCTGAGGGAACTATTTTTGTTGGCGGAAGACAAATAAAATGCTTAAATGATCTATTTTGTCCTCATTTTTCAACATTTCTTAATCAGCTTTGCTTATTTAACTGTTGAACTGTTGTATAAAACAGTTCGGCCTGTGGCCTCGTGCCTACGACCGAATCACAGCCGTGACGATATCACAGTACAACATCACTCCCTCTCGTGTGATATTGCTTAAATAAATGACAAAAGGCACATCTGCCTATTTTTTGTTGTGGTATCGTGATACTACTCAGAACCGTGATACTTTCACTGGTATCATTATCGGTATTGGTTTAAAAGAAAAGTTATCGTGCATCCCTATATATTGCATTTATTATTTTTGGAGACTTGGAAGTCCGGATGTCTAGTTTGTACACTAATTCTGACAGCATATTATCTGTGATATTATTATCTGTGAAGATCAATAATTATTGCCTTTATTGTTATAGTAGTGAGGACAGAACCTGTCAAAGAAACAACATTGATACTGATAAGGATCTTATCTCATGGTAACTGTTGTATGTCTATTGTTGTACTGTATTGTATGTACTTAAAAAATAGGTCCCAATGTCAGGCTTATGTCCGGATTTGATATTTTTGACAGTGAGAAGGATGTCATCATGTGGGTAAGATCGCAGGTGGACTCCAGCTTTCAGATCTGTGTATCCAGAGAGAACATGGTGGAAAGAGGTCTGAAGTTGTGGAAGCAATAAAAAAATGGCAGTTCAATGAATCCCTTGTGGGTTACATTCCTGGGAGAGCCAGGGATTGATAAAGGGGCCCTAAAAAAGGAGTTTCTGTCTGGTGAGTAGCTCTTCCATGTATTAGCTTTATTGAATATTTTATTGCATATTTTTTTGACAGTTTCTAAGATTTGACTTGTTTTGTTTTGGATTGTAGCAATGGTGGCTGGGAAAGATGCCCAAATACTCCCTAAATGACCTGGACGATGAGCTATTCAGGTGCTTATTTTATATAGTTCCGATTGTCAAACAGAATCGAGACTTCCCCTTGTGCTTATGTTGTTTAAACCATCTGTTCATGTTTGTAGGGCTGCAGGGGAAATTTTTGCAGTAAGCATAGCACAAGGAGGACCAGCACCATGATGCATGCAATATATATATATATATATATATGTATATATATGTATATATAATTTGAATATTATTCGAACTCTACTAAATCAATTCGAAAATATTCAAACTCAATTTCATGGTGCTTTTGACAGCCCTATTGTCCTGGAGATGATTCTTCTTTCCTTGAAGTTTATTTCTCTGTATTCAGGGCAATTCGACTTCATGTGATGACAAAACGCATGCCCATGCTCCAGCAACTACAGGAGGGCCTGAAAGTGTATGACCTTATCAAAGTGATACAGACCAAGCCAGTAGTGTGTTGCAGCCTCTTCATCATTGGAGACAATGACTTGGTATGCTATTGTTTTGCTTTGAGTATTTACAAGTTGTACTACATGGCATTTCCTTACCTTACCTCTTGCTTCTTAACCTGGTAAGTTTTGAGGAATCTCAGATTATCATTTTGTTTGAAATCTAGGTGGACTCACATTACATCTTGTCCCGTCTGGCCCCGAAGTTGAGTTCAAGTAGCTCAAGTAAGCAAGTGAAGGAATCTAAAATCTTGGAGTACTTCCAGGATTTTTTTCTGGAACTTGAAGGTATATGCAACCATTCATTTAAAGTAATGATTTGTGATTGCATTTTAAGATTAAGATACAGCAGATTACTGTCTTTAGGCCCTAATCAGACAGATTGCTTTGCTGTTGAACAGTCGTAAAAACAAGGCTGTGATTTTTGTTGTTGTTGCAAGGCAACCACCACATAACCTGTTCTTAGCCTAACTGTTATTTGGCTAAGAAATTAACCCACAGATCTGTACCTTTTTACTAATAGTAAGCTAATAGTACAGTTTAAAATAAATACAAATCTCAAGTACCACACTAATTTGCCTCCAGGCCTTCTGTTTACAAAAAACAAGCCGACCCAGCAAAAGCAAGCACATACACATGCAGTATGCTGCCGAAAAGCGCTGTCTGAGCATTACACCATATGCATTTTTTGCATATAAAATGACCTAAGAGGTTTATGACTTAACCTTTTTTATTTCTTTTCAAGATGCACAACCAGATGATGTCACAGAAGACACCCTGACTGTACTCTCTGTCATGCAGTGGATGACTAGTCAAGCCCACAGGCATCTGCTTTTGGCAGAGTGGCAAAAATTCCAAATCACTGTGAACTTTGATCACTGCTGTATGAATGACATGCCAAATCACGGTGTTTGTTATCCAACTGTCAGTGCTTGCACTGACACCATAACATTCCCAGTAGCCCACATCAGTAGTGTGATTAATGTGGTTTGATAACCGAGTTGTTGCCAATAACTGAGTTCAGTGGCTTGTGGTTTAGTCTTGATGTATTCTATTGTATTATTTGTCTATTATTATTTAGCTGAAAGTGCATTTTTCAATTTTGATGATACACAGGCTTGTAATAGCGAGAATACCCCCTCTTTCATTCCTGCTCTGTGTCCCAAATTTTGTGTTTTCAATTATGTGTTTTTGGAAGTTTGAATCTGGGGTGCCATAAGCCTCCATTAGGTGGAGTTGTGTTGCTACCTCCTCTCCCCTTGGATCTCCGCAAGTGTTGTGAGGACTCTAAAACTTAACCTGATCCTAAGTATACTTAAAGTTGTTCCGTTTGAGCAGTCAAGTCTCCCTCCACTAAAATGTGTTTTTGTTCTGGTTTGTATGTATGATGTGTGTGCAGATGACTGTTTTGCACTATGCAACTTGGGTTGAGGAAAAAGTAGAAGTTACCTGGCTGCTTCTCTTTCATATTAAAGTCTTTCTGCTGACAAACCGGAGGCTTTTATTGTGAGTAACTTTTATCGTGAATAACAAAGTTAAAGTTAAAATCCCACTGATTGTCACACACCTGAGTGTGTGAAATTTGTTCTCCGCATTTGACCCATCCCGAGGGAGCGGTGAGCAGCAGTGGTGCCGCGCTTTGGAATCATGTGGTGATCTAACCCCCCAATTCCAACCCCTGATGCTGAATGCCAAGCAGGGAGGCAGTGGTCCCATTTTTTATAGTCTTTGGTATGACCCGGCTTGGGATTAGACCCACGACCTCCCAGTCTCAGGGCGAGAGGGACCCAGCTGCAGACAAGATGGCGGATGAGCGATGGGATGGATGTCCACAGTCCATACCAGAAGTTGGTCTTCTTTGTGTATATTATTATTCCACACCGGAAAGGCGCTGCCATTTTACATCCAATCCCTACCGGAAGTCACAGTGGAAGTTGGTCTGTGTAATATTCGCCAAAGAAGAAAAAGAAGAAGAAGAAGAAGAAGACGACTGAAAAGATGACGGAGAAGACTACCAACAATACACACGACTAAGAGAAAGAGCGGTAAGGGAATGAGTCTTTTAATTAGAATTAGACAACTTTATTGTCATTGTACAATGAAATTCTGTTTGGTACTTAGCACTAGCAGTACTAGCTAGTAGCTAGCACTAGCATAGAGTATCAAGCCACTGCATTTACACGCACCGCCATCTTCATTAACTTTTAACACGTGTGTTATGTTCTCTAAGATGCAATTCTACATCACGTTAATGTATCGAATCATTAGGGGGACGTCTATGTGGGGAATCTCGGCATGCACAAATTACTACCACCAGATGGTGGGTTTAGCTACATTTGTTGTGTAAAAACGAGGGCGTAATTGGTATTAACTTAACGTTTGTTGCTCAAGGCCTGTGCTCCCTTTCATCAGTGTATGTGTGTAAACAGAGTTAATGTTGGTCAGAGACTATTACTGCCCTCGCTTGATGTGTTGGTTAATTTAGATGTATAGTTTGCATTGCATTGAAATTTTATTTTTAACCCTGACACCAATCGATACCTTCCCAGACTGTTAAAATATTATAGATACATTGATGACATCTTCTGCATTTTCCAAGGTGATATAGAGGAACTAAAAGATTTTTTGGTCTTAATCAACGGATTTAAGAGTAATTTAAAATTCATGTGTGACTTTAGTAAAGAAAAAGTACACTTCCTCGATATGTGGATTATTATTGATGAAAGAAAACTGTTGACTACTTTGTATCAAAAAGAGACGGACAGAAATACTTTGTTGTTGGCCACTAGTGCGCATCCCACTTCACTGAAGAAAGGTTTGCCAAAAAGCCAGTTTTACAGACAGGAGAGTTTGCCAAACCACAGAAGATTTTGTGAAAAAATCTTGTCAAATGAAATCAAAATTTCTTGCACGAGGCTATCCCCAGGACTGGGTAGACCAAGCCTACACTTCAGCTCTAGAGAAATCATGAAATGATCTGTTAAATAAAAGTTGGAAAAAAGAAAAACAATTTTCGGTGACATGTGTCACGACTTACTCTCCTCGCAGTCATGTTGTTAAAGCCACATTTATGAAATACTGGCACATATTAAAATCTGATCCAGAGCTCAGCTCCATTTTTAAAAACCCGCCTTTATTTGTCTATAAAAGAGGACAAAACTTAAAAGATCGTTTGGTCCATGCTAATTTTTCCACAAAAAAGCATAACCAACCACAACAAACCCGTCTATGACCTCTCCCTAATGGAAACTATAGATGTGGGAATTACGCACAGTGCAACAACACTTATAAATCTGCCTATTTCTGTCATCCTCTCACCGGAAAAAAGTTTCCTATAAAAAGTATCATCACATGCGCGTCCACTCATGTAGTTTACATAATTCGCTGTCCGTGTGGCCTTGCCTATGTAGGTGAGACCTCGAGGAAACTTAAACAGCAAATTAGTGAACACAAGAGTGCCATACGCCGCAAGGATGAAAATTATCCAGTGGCTGTTCACTTTAATGAAATGAGACATGACATGGCCTCCCTCCGCTTCTGTGGGATCGAACATGTTCCGTTGCCACCTAGGGGTGGAGACCATGACTTGCTTCTAAAAAGAAGGGAAGCGTTCTGGATCTTTACGTTACAGACATTGTCACCAAAGGGACTAAATGATGAATTGTTGCTGAATGTAATGTTGTAGATGTTTATTTATTCTCTGTCTGTCCTGACTGTAATATCTGCTGCCTGCAGGAAGAGCTATGTGTAGGGAGCATTATTTTTGCGGTCTGTCCCTCTGCCTCTGCTGGGGTATCCAGGGGCTTTTGGACACACTGCAAAAGATTGCTTCGCTTCAACTTTGGTTGTTTTTTTCTCCCCTCTTTCTAAAAAAGAGGTTGATTATTTACTGGCATTTACTGTTGCTTGTATACTTTTAAAAAATCTAAAAATTGTTTTTAAATAATCGGCATGGTTGCCCCTATTTATACAGTTTCAACTCTTTCATTGCGAGGGATTATAGTGTTTTATCTTTATATAAAAAATGTATATACAAAAAATTTTTTTCATATCATGTAAAACTCTGATGTACCTGTTAATTGAATGTTATCGCCCTCTGACAGGTGAGACTCATCAAAAAGGTTGAGCCCCCTAGTCCTCGGATTGGTCAGCCGCACCCACCGGGGATGTACATATATGTAGGGCAGAGATGTTTTCTGATATGTCTGATGAAGGTCACATCGACCGAAACGTTACGCCAATAAATGTTTGACTGAGAGCGATACAGTGTGCGGGAACCTTTCTTTGATTTTGTGGACACGTTTTGGGTTACACCCTCTTCCTACGCAGCTGTGCCTTCAGGTGTGCTGAGATTTTGCATTCACCCTTGGTAGCAAAAACACCTAAAATGACATATCCAAATTAAAATGACTGTAGCCTCTGAACCGCTCTGAGTACATGCATGCGTGAGGTCTTGCCAGAAAGAAAACTCCCTGAAGTTTCTTGTTAAAGTGTCAGAAACACTCTAGGTGATACAGAGACAGACTAATGGGCCTCTGAAGTCAGTAAAAAATTGAAGGTTTTGCCTAAACCCAGATAGCACACATACATCTGGCCGATGTTGGCTTGAGGACGACACATCGGCCCTGACTTTATAACGTCTGACAAGCGTCGGCCGCATGGGCGGATATCTTTAAATTTAATACTCTTTTGTCCCAGCTCATCAAACGTCTCTGTTACGTCGGCTTTGGGTCGGCCCTGTGCCATAGAATGTCTGCCCACATACGGAAGTCGCCACTGAAGGCGGAATTTCATCTCCGCGGTGTTTGTTTGGAACTGAGCTCGCAGGACACAGCATCTCATCGCAGTTGGTTTCAGGTAAGCTCTACTGGAATAAATTGGCAGAAAATAGCTTTGTTGTTTCTTCTGTGACCGTTAAAAGAGGGTCCTGGTGAGTGGCGAAGCACGACTGGGTGTATATAGCTTAGCACAGCTCCCCACCAGCTAATCTTTTGTTAGCTGTTAGCTACTTTAGCGGTTTAGCTCATGTTAGCTAACAGGCTATAACTGTGGTGTTTTCATTTTATTTTCCCTAGTTGACGTTATCTGCTCATCTGGTTATTGTGAACACTCGTTTTGGGTTAAAGTGGAAGTGCCCAGAGCTGCCACCTGTGGTCCCCGGCCCCCCGGCCTGACCTCCGGGGCCCTGGACGGATGCTCAAGTGTGGGTGACAAGCGCAGAGAGGAGCGCAGAGGTCAAATAGTGAAATTTAAGGATGCCTTCGGTATGTTGGTAATGTGATTTTATGGGCAATTTATCAGTTGAGGTCTCCTCCTCTGCAAAGCAAACTGACCAGGTGGCTACAGGTAATAGCGCAGTTTTGAAGCCACTGTTTTTCCGAGATGAAGGACTGATTGTTGAGCTGCTGTTAACAGTTAACGGAGTTAATGCCGGATCCTGTTATTTAACAGTTTCCACACTGAATGAAGCAGAGTGACGGACCCAAAGCCTTCAATCTGGCTAAAAGACAGCTGAAATGCTAAAAAAATACAGTGGTGAAGTTGGGATTTGTTTCTTGAAGTTATGTGCACATCATCTTTTCTGTGTCTTGCAGGCTGCCAGGAGAAGCGGACTGGCCATCAGATATTGTTTGTGGAAATTTGAAAATAAAGTTTCTCAAATTGACTTTTGTCTCTTCATTGTGCACACTTACACACGAAATAGGGTAACAGACAGCTATTTTTGAATGTTAGCATTAATTTCTCACATTGAATGGTGAAATAGTTGTAGTTTGAAAGGTCCAACCTAAATGAATAAAGGTCGTAATTAACAAAGCATATTAATATTAATGAAGGATCGCCTACTGAGTGCAGCTTTTTATTGATCGTTTGAACGTCGCATGGTGGTCATTTTCGATTAAAGGCCGACGTCTCAGCGACGTCTTGGCAATGAGCAAACGCTCTCCCTGCTACGTCTTAACGATCTAAACTTGATACATCGGGCCAATGTCGGCTAGATGTATGTGTGCTATCTGAGAAATAAAATAAAAAATGTGTTTCAGGATGAACTAGAAAAGCACTCAGAGAGTGCAGACCTCCACCAAGTAGGTGATATTCCCTCCCCCTCACGTTCCCCCCCCCAACGTTAGCTAATTGCTAATGTTGGCTAATGTTAGGTAGTCGCTAATGTTAAGCTAACTTTCGCTAACTGCTAACGTTTGTCAATCACTAACGTTATGCTATCTTTTGTAACGGCAGGAATAAACACACCTGTAGGAAAGGAATAGGCAATGTTGCTGTTTATGGCTGTTTAAAAATGTGCTGGCTTTAGTACCAGCTGAAGATGTCTTAAATGTAATCGCTAACGTTAGCTAATCCTAGTTCCTGATCTAAATCAAAGAACAGAACAGAATCCACATATAATCAACATCAATGAAACCCTGTCAATTCCCACAACAAATAAAATAAATCCAAAAATAAATCTCATCTTACAATACTGAGTCATTTTAAGCTCAACCACTTAAGAAAGCTAACTGACCCCGCTGGCCACCAAACAATATGTGCTTTTTAACCTCCACCTCACCCACAAGCACCTCGATTTCTGGGTCAGAAGAATTTGTTTTCTTGGTTTTCCTCTCATTGGCTGGCTCATGTCCATGCATCAGCATTAATGAGATGCTTTGCATTGGCCATTCATGGTTGAATGTGGGAATATGGAGGGGGGATATGAGGCTGATCCATGTGCAGACAATTCCATGTTGATTTGGGATTTGTAATAGAAAATTTCAAACTGGCAGGTGTATGCACAATTTTATAAATCAGATTTCTTTTCTGGCATGCATACATTTCCTTATTTGTACATACGCAAACATTTAGTGTGGATTATAAAACTCTCTGAATTTTATAAATGAGGCCTCTGGATTCTCAGTGTTTGGATGTTGAGGGGAGAGCAGACATGTCCATCAGCCTGTATTGTCTGAATCTCTGGGTATGGCACCTCTGGGAGTCTGTGAGACGGGCCAGGGCAATTAGGATATTAAACTAGCTGCCAACTTCAGTCGACTAAAGCTTTTAAGTGATGCCATAAATTCAGGAGTGTTGTGTGTGTAGTGCATGTCTGGTAGGGAAGTCAGACAGAAGGGCAGCTTAGGTCGGAACAAGCATCACTGATGTCATGCCACTGAGCTCCCAGTGGGACACAGAGTTCAGGAAAAAGGGCAGTGCAGTACCTCACAGATTCTATGTGTTAAGACATTTAAGGTGTAAAGCAACAGTAAGTTATTTTCATTTTAGCCCACACAAGTAAAAGTGTTTTTTTTTATCTGTTACTATATACTAACAGTAGTAGATGAGGCAGACAATCTGTGGAAAAAATTGTGTCAGAATCTGGTGAACTTATATCGCTGCATCTTAGAGTGCATCTTCAATTCCAGTTTCCAGTTTATCTTTTGGAGCATTTGCAGAAACAGCTGATACTGCTGTTCTGTAGAGAAGGTCAGCTTTTGATTAAAGCATGGATAGATTAAAAATGTAACACATAAACCCCTTGAATAATCAATTATTCAATTCAATCAATTTTATTTATAAAGCCCAATATCACAAATCACAGTTTGCCTCAGAGGGCTTTACAGCATATGACATCCCTCTGCCCTTAGGACCCTCACAGGGGAAAAATATGGTAGAAACCTCAGGAAGAACAACTGAGGAGGGAACCCTCTTCCAGCAGATGTGCAATAGATGTCGCAAAGAACAGATCAACATAATAATGACATCTTTCAATTCTCATGTCAACAATGGCAGACTTCTTTGTGTCTACTAGTTTAGATCAGAGACCAGGGAGAGACAGCAGTATGGGATCCATGTCAGCTTTATGAGGAGTTGGTTTTATTGTTAAAATGAGGTAATGATGTGAGGTAACACACAGGGGAGGACGAGGGGCACGGATGCTCTGTCTCACACCAGTTAACGACCAGCCAACACTGGGGACAGGGTTTCTACTGACTTTATATGGCTGCTGTTAGGAGGTGCTTGAGATGAATGATAGTCCAGAACAGTTGTCCAGGTGTCCTTGGGACGCCCCCGCACCAACTTATCATCACCATCCATAAAAAAGGAAAAAACGATCGTTAATTCCAAAGCTATATATTTGATTTAGTAGATATTCTACAGCCTGCTCATACACCTCTATTCTTTTTAGATTGTTTTGAATGGTCTCCTTCATTAAGTATCTAAATTATATAGCAGCCTTACAGTATTTTGATAACTGATTCACATAAAATGTCCCCTATACAAGTGATGAGCACGAGAAGATGGCTGATTGTAAAAGTGTCTTTGCTGGCAGAGATGTTCCAGCAGTTAACCCTCATTAATCATGTCCCTTTTCTTTACTCTGCCTGCGCCTCATCTGCCAGCACGATATGGTGTCATTCCTTTTGATCAAGAGTTGTGTTTAATATTTTGTTGCTATCATTAAAGGGGAACTTCACTGATTTTCCACATTAATTTATGTCTCCAGGTGTTAAGAGTGCTTCTGCATATGTGAAAAAAGTTGTAGAAAGCTTTTTGTGTCTCCAGAGGGAGCTGTGTGTAGTCTGATAAAAGGCTCATTCCAGATGAACTGCGCCTCGCCTGGAAAGTGGACGAGAGCAACCCAGCAGCAGGGGGTGATGATAAAAGGCTGCCGTCAAGTTGAACAGTTTCTTGACAGTTTCCAGCAGCCTTCAGTCTGTACAGGAAGTCACAGAAACACTCACATCCTGATAGATTTGATGCACATCTGTAGTCTGTAGATGTTATTTAAAGAATCCTCACATCCCAGTTATCACAAGTCTTTTGTTGCTAAATGCTTCAAAATCAAAACATTCCAATGTTAATATACAACAGACTATCATTAGTTTATGATTAATGTATTTAGTCTGACTGGTCTAATAAATGTCACCATCAGTCACACAATTCTGTTAACATAATAAACCTTCAAATCAGACAAATAAAATCTGAATCTCTGAAATTCATCAATAATGAAACGTTCACATAAAACATCTTATTGTTGGGTCAACATCCAAACCCATCAGCTCTTCAGTCAGGTGAGAGCCAGGTGTTTCCCATCATGCCCTGGGTCTTGCATCTATCTGTTCTATGAAGCATTCATGTCAGTAGCACTGATGATAGTCATGGACTGAATCGTTTGTGTTTTACTCATTCTTTATAATTTTTTTTAATTTGCACTTTGACCACCTCTTTTTCTGCACAGTTGTCTTAAATAGATTATCTTAGTATTGATTTCAGCCCATAGACCTTATTCATGGTTTTCTAGCCCAGTTACATTGGTGTACCGGTACCTCCTCTGCTGTCCTATTTTAAGACACTTAACTTTTGGAAAAACAACAACAACAACAACAAAAAAACACCTTTCAAAATATCAAACTATAATTTAGCAGCCCCCTGCAGTAACTGAGAGCCTAGTGAGAATCACAGACTCTCTGTTGAGGACCCAGGGTCTAGGCTATATTGCAATGGTGGGCTTTTGTACAGTTCTGATACTGTGGCCAGACTCTAGGTAGGACAACTTTCCACAATGTCAATTTTCCTTTAATTATAACCCTGCATATCTGAAAGGTTGAGGGGAGGAATATTTCTACTGAGCAGACCATTGAATGGGATCTTTGTTGTTGAATTGATGACGCTAATGTTGATGTGAGAGGTGACGAGGTTCAAGCCATTGGTGCTGCTCTGATCCCCTGATGGTGGTTAAAGGAAAGATTAGGAAATAGAGAGAAATCTCATTAGTAGCTAGATTTAACACTAATTCCCACACACATTTCCCATAAAATCCTCTTTTGCCAGCCCAGTGTTAGAGCCTCATGTTGTTCCCACTAGAGGCCTGGATAAAGGGACTGCTCAGGAGACCTGATATTCCCCAGATAGGAGATCACTTCCATCAGAACAGAGACCATGCATATTACTTGAGCAATGCTTCCAATTTAGCATGAACCAGTCATTTAAAACATGCAGGTAATAGGAAGGTAATAATGTCAAGTTATTTTGGCATCCTACAAATTTGTCCTGTTATTGTTGGTCAATTGATCAGATTAAAGTTGTGACACAACAAGAAGTGTTCATAACTGATCTCATTCCAGCTAATGATATTATACCACATACTCTCCCACACACGCAGTGTAGAGACTGATAGAAGGTGGCCTGCATCTGCACTGTATTTTAGTCAAATGAAAGGCAGACTGGAGGCTGTTTGCCAAATTATTTCTTTGTCTAACTGTTGCTCAGCAAACCTGAGCTTTTGCATTGATTTTAAGTAGCTTTTCTCTAAACAGTGTAATCTTGGTTTAGCATTTGCATAACCATAAACTACTGTAATATTGTTCAGGTTATAATATGAGCAGAAACTGAAATGGTTGAGTCAGTTTCTGAGTTCCTGTCACACTGAGTATGTATTATCAGCACATTGATGATTTCAGCTCAGTGCAGTTTTGATGTAGCATACCTGACAACTCTCCTGATTAGTTAGAACCATATTTAAAGATCATCTACTTTTTTTCCATCTAATTTTTTAAATTACACTCAAAGTAATTAAAAAAAAACAAACATTGATTGATCAACTGATGGATCAGCAGGCATCAAAAATTCATTCACCCACCAAGAGAAAAAAGGGGTTCTGCCTGTGATTCATCACGAAGACTTTGAGTTGTCAGTTTGGCCAGACTGTCAAAAAAAAAAAAAAAGAAGTTGAGAGTTGTCAAGAAAGTAAGCTGCTTAGATGAAGGTGTATCTGTTACTGGGAAGCAGACTTCTTCCTCTCCCTTTCCTGTCACGTACTATCCCAGAGGAGAGAGAAAATCAAAATAAGATCTCCTCTTTGTCCAGTCTATTTCTCATAGACATAACTGAGCTCAATATAACATCAAAATGAGATTCTGACCATTTCCTCATACCTGTTAAATTCAGCTCCTGAAAAATAGCCTTCCTCTTGTCTTAGTCCATTCCTGATTTGAAATCTTAAAATGCTCTTGTTCCTCTGTCACTGCAATCATCTTTATTTGTCTGAAATAATCAGCTCTTGAGATAACAGTAAAAAATGAGCCAGTAAAATTTCAGAAATTTGTCTCAGTGATCAAATTCAAGTCTCAACTCTGCGTATTTAATCTGTTGTCAGAGTTAAGAAACCTCTGATAAGGCTCTGAGCACAGCTGTTTGTTTACTTTTGTCACTACGGTTTCTCTTCTCATGTGCTGAGCTGAACTGCCAATCAGAGTGATCTCATTCACTGACAGGTTCTGCCGACAACAATTCAACATAGTGAATTGCACCCCCGAAAAAAAAGCCTACAGGGGCCGATGAGGTGACACCAGACACTGACTGAACCAAAATATTTTTTTGTCAGCACCATGGGAAGAAATCAACAGTGTTTGCATTTATTGGTTCATTGATTTTATTAGCCTGCCTACCGTAGAGAGTGAGGAGAATCTGCCCCACAATCTTAGGCTCACAGACCAAGCGATGAAGCTAAATAAGATAAATACACATATATTGCATGATATGAGTATGATTTAAACAGGTGTCTATGCAGATTACTCCTTACTAAACAGCAACAGAAATAGACTTGGACAGTAAACAAAAGCAGGGGGGCTGTGGTTACCATGGAGATAACAGAAACCTTTCGCCAAAGCATAAATTAAAAATGTCTTCAACTTTTTAATGTCTGTCAAGTGACACTTTTCAAAAGTATTGCACGCCCAAGCATAAATCAGCCTTAAGAATCAAGGCCACACTGTGATGACATCACAAAGACATCATTAGTATTATTCTCTGAGACTTGATGAAGCTCCTCAGAGCCACAGAAGACATAATACATAGTGTTTTCACAGGCCACTTAAAATGTGTGTAGGCCACTTAAAATGTGTGTAAAATCAGTGAGTGCCCCTTTAACACTAACTTGATCAGGAGTGTGAGAGTAGACAAACACACAGATAGTGGTGAACAGACAGGCTCAGATGTTCTCTAGGTGTACTCCAGGAGTAAAAAATACATGGGGCTATGAAAATGCCTGATCAAGGAAGTTTTGTGTGTGCAGAAAACTGAGAGCTTTGTGGAAATGAATAAGTAATATATACTTAATCATAAATCATTTGTAGGACTTATGTAATGATAAACTAATCACCAACCACTCATTAATAAAACATTTTCAATTAATTAGATTGCAAATAGAAGTTAAATGGTATTTACACACACAAGCAACTAGATATAGTACTAAATATAACGTACTGTATACCAGCGTTTTAGCATGTGCACCAAACAGACAGCAGGACTTTTTGGATCCAGTCATCTAAGGTTTGGTCAGATGCAACCCAGTCTCACACCAAAGTCATCAAAAACCGACGCTTGGTCAGTGACTTCTGGCGTCAGACACCGACCCAAACGCTGTCCTTTCACATCGGCATGATACATGTGATACAAATGTGGTGGGACAACAATGAAAGTTAAAGTGGCAGAAGTTTGAGTAGGGTGGGTGGGAGCGGTGGTGGATGGGTTCAACAACCACCAACCTTCACCCAGCAGACGGGTGTTTGCCTCTAATGAGGTTGTAAAACCAAACCCTATTCTTTTTTCCTATACCCAACCATGTGCTCTTGTTGTTGAAGGAAAAAAAACCATCAACTCAGGTTGTTGTACTGATGTAGTGCATTTGTTTTGAGAGAGACTGTATGCAAACTGTACATTTCCTGTGAAAACAGAAGTGTATTTTGAAAACAATGCCTCCAACAGGCTGAAGTTGACAGAGCATCCCAGAATCTCAACAACCAATGCACCCAGGGTACCTTCCACATCATATGTCGACGTGAAAGTCCATGACTAAACATTAATATGTGACGAGGTTGGAAAGTTGTTTGAGACTGATACATTTCACTGCGTACACAGACACAAGGTTCAGAGCTCAGTGTTGAAGTCTGACGTCCCTGACCAAAGTGGACTTGAGCCTCTTTATTATTTTATTGAGAGAATGTATCTGGTTTCCTTTCAAACTAATAAGATTATGAATAACAGAGGTGTTACATTTCTTGCCGTGATGGCTCTGTGTAGAGAGCAAATATCAACACCTTCACACAGACCACCTTTTGAAAGATGAAACCATTTTCACATACTTGTCAGCATTTATCTCATCATGTCTTCTTCATAACAGCAGTTCACTTGCGTCCACTCAGTTCAAATGGAAACAGAGACAGAAAGTATCGTTTGATGGAAATGATGGAATTCATTCTTCGTTCTGTTTCAGGTATTTGAATTTGATGCCACTGTATTTTAACTGAACTGACTCAAAGTGACTATAGTCCAGTGTCATGAAGTTGACAGCTGGTCACATGTACTGTAAGTTTGTGTCAGTGTACATGAAATTTAGAATTTTTTTGACATTTTACTTACATTTTACAGACAGCCCTTTCCAGCAGGGGTTGGGATTTATGCTCTCTTCAAACCACCAGGCTCAACTGACAGAAACAGTAATTTTACATAGCTGAACGCAGGAGCTGCTGGTGTATTGCTGCCTCGATCAGTTAGTCAGTTTGTGTTATTGTGTGACTTTTGTTTGTCTGAACTAACCACTTTAAATGCCAAAGACATACAATAACACAAACAGATTGACTGATTGAGGCAGCGGTAGACCACCAACTCCTGTGTTCAGCTATTTAAAAGGCCTTCGCTCCCCATTGGAAATTGCTGTTTGACGGCAAGGTAAAGATGTGACAATATTATAAATATAGTGTTCACATCAACTATGGATTTTTTAGGTGGCTAAAATAACTTTTGCTGCTGCCCCCATCCATAGCTATACATGGCAGTACTCCTGCTTCTCCAAACTGGGGGCATGCCGAGTGCCCACTGACATCTACTGAGAGTAATACAATGACTTTGGATATCTCATACACATCCACTCAAAAAAAAAAAATCATATTTATGTGATGACATGTTCTATGACATTGCAGGTTCATTTGAGCCAAACATTTATGCTTTCTAACTCAGTACAACTATTTGTCTCAAAGGAAGATTTGCTGTGACGGACACAAGCCTGACTGAGTTCTTTAGTTTTTTAAAGGTGCCGGAATCACTGCTGCTTGCATTTTGCTTGAGTTCCTTGAGTTAAGTCCTCCCTCAAAAACTGCTGTGCCATTCTGTTAATTTAGCCTGAGCATCCATACAATTTTGAGACATGCCATTTTTAGTGCTTCAAATATGTTATTTTCAGTGTTCTTTAGTGTGATGAGGTTAGAGGTGTCACTGGTCTTTGTTGAACATATGGAACCATAGCTTCAGTGACAGTCACCTCAAGAGTAGACTCAAATGATCTGGAGCACCAAGTGTCAGTGGCTTACTGTATCAATCAATCACTAGTCTAGTAGATAGTACTGGCAAACATCGACATTTTATGTCCTGTATTGTTAATTATGTAATGAAGAGAACAATGCCAAATATTTTTGATATATTTATTGAAAGAGCTTAAAGGAAGACTACAATGTGCAAGACAACCTAATCACCAGAAAAACATGTTTGCAGTGTATGTTTCAGCAAACCACAGATACGTTACATGTGAACATTATCATGTTGCGCATATCTTGAAACTTTACATAGCAGAAGTGTTGTGGTTAACACAGGTAGGTTTAGGCACAAAATCCACTTGATTATCTATAGGAAAAGATTATGTTTTGGCTTAAAATACCCCGTTTGGGGGGCACAATCCCTGCTAGAAAAGCAGCATGTCTCAGTAAAAATCAACGGCTTTTCGCGGCACAAAACACCCATGCTTGAAGCCTAAAACCTGCTGGAAACACTTCAGTGACTCACTTAAACATGTTTGCTGGTCTTGAACAGTAGTCTGCAGTAGCTGCAGTAACACCCCAATGTATTCTGATAAAACGGCTTCTATGATATCTTATGAAAAATGCATGCACACCAGTTCATCTGCTATCCTATGAATAAAGTACATACAGTTATGTAATTCATGTAAAGTTATGGAGATTAGGTTTAGGCACTATAAGTAACTGCGGTTAGTTCACTTAAAGTTCGCACAGATCCAAACATGCAACTCCAGGGGAAAGTGTTGTGTTGAGTTTTTTGTGACTCACCCACCACTCCAACCTGCTTCCATACAAAGCACTCAGGACTGCTTCCTTGCTTACTGCTATCAGTGGATTGGTCATGTGATTGCAGCCTTTCAAAATACATATACATGAACGCATTTGAATGCATTGCTTTTCACAGGAAAACATTATGAAAAGTTTGTAAGAACAGCCCATGCACCATCTCCTCCACCTCCTGATTACAAAGTCAGCTCATATACCATGTGACTATAAAAAAAAATTATATGATTTGTATGAATCGTGTAAATGTAACATATTCGTGGTTTGCAGAAATGTACGAAGCCAACATTTTCTTCTGGGGACTAGGATGTGCGAGATAGGGGGCATGTAACAGGTAAAAGAGCCAAGCAAGCACCCACTCACTGTGTAAGTTGTGTTAGCCAAGCAAGCACCCACTCACTGTGTAAGTTGTGTTAGCCAAAATATCCCTCATCTCTTCCCTTGACCTGGGACACACTGTTTGTTGAGAAGCCTGCATAATCTGCAAACTGAGATCAGGTCACAGTGTGGGTAAACTTGAGATAAGAGGACATTTATTAATAGCAGGCATAAATGTTAAGGCCTGTGATCAGATGATGTAACATGTCCAGTTATGGATTTAAGGCTAATACCAAATGGAAATGGGTGTTGAATGACATTATATATAAAGAATAAAAAAATAAATAAACTGGCACAGATATAGATAGGGTGTAAAAGTCTGCAGATGTTCGAAATGTGCGAACTACAAACCTTTTACTGTTTTCACTTTAAAGATCAGTAATATGTACAAAACACATTAAATCCTGTTACCAGTGTATCCAGATTTTGCTGGTTTGACTCCTGAAACCACAATTCCCAAACCGAGAGAATTCCAGGCAGTCTGAATACTGTCTGAGTGTGTTTTAAGACTCCTTCATCCACAGCAAAGGACAAAATTCCACACTGTCCCTAACCCTTATTAGCAGGTCAAAAATGTTAAGCAGTTTCCTTGTTGTTTTTTCCCCCATTGTACAGCAGCTCGTTCTAATCCCAAAAGGTTTAAGTTACACTCCAAGTAAATGGAGAGGAGCTGCAGGTCATGGACAAGTCCAGTGTCTTAAAGAAACAGGCTGAAATCTGGGGGAAATTACTAGTTTGCTTTCTTATCATGAGTCAGGTGAGAAAATTGATATTAATTTGATCTCTGTACATTCATCAAGTCACATGTTTAGCCTCAGCACAAAGATTGGAAGCAGGAATTGCAGTTATAGCCATGTTTCCACCCAAAACTTTCAGTATAGTACCTTTAGAACCTAAAGTAACCCCTATGGACATACCTAGACTGTAGATCGTAGATTTAGTGTTTTCACTGCAGACTGTGGTGGGGTGGTTGTTACTCGCTGTGCCAATAATGCAGATGAATGTCCAGTGTTTCCCACAGGACAGGAATCTATTTGTGGTGGTGTGGTCCTGGGGGGGGGTATTAAAAATATTTCAATACTCATCTGTGTGAAGAAGTGAACATCCAACATCAGAGTTAATTACTAACAAGCAGAACCACACGGCCGGGCTCCACCGGCTGCAAACCTACGTCACGTCAGCGTAGGGTCTCAGCGTATTCATTTGGGCTCCACTGACTGCGTACGGAAGCGACACGTAGAGAAGCCAGCGGGGTTGTTTACCGTTTGCCGAGCCGAGAGGCTGCATGTAGGCTGCATGAAATGTTAAAGCATTTCCCACCTAAGTTATTACATATATTTGAGTTATCTACAAGTTTACTGTAGGCCTACTGTTTGTCATCTACTCGCTTTCAAATGTCCGCCACGGACATTTACACAATGTCACGGATAAACATGGGTAAATGCATGAAAAAAAATCATCACATATCACCTCTGATGGTGGCTTATTCATTTAAAAACACATTGTGCTCGTTTAGCAGAGTATTTCATATAGTTTTTATCTGCTGGAGGGTCGCGTAGGGGAGCGTAGCGCGACAAAAATAGAAGAGCCGCGTAAAATAGAGAGTTGTCGCGCAACAGACAGTGGTTGTCGCGCTGCTCCCGTTGCCAGTGGAGCCGCTGTAATTGATTAACGGGGTGGCGAGCTGCTACGGGACTCACACTGCAGTTAACACTACTAACAGCGTGAGTTAATGTCTCTGCACATGTTGAGCTTCCACCTATGTTAATACAGACACAGGCTAATAAAACAGCTAATATAACATGATGAGTTAGAGTTGTTCAGACCACTTTTGGACTTGTTTGCCCACATATTTGTACCGAGAGGTCTTACTTTCGTCTTTGGATCCGTTCTGCTACTACGTCTGCTTCTTCTTCTTCTGGTGGACCAGGTGCGTTAAGTGCGTCTTTACCATAGACTGTATAGTCTTTACGATGCATACTGCCACCTATTGCACCGGAATTGCAACGACAAGCTACATTCACAGACAGTGAGTCCCATTATAATGTGTTTATGAGCGAGGTCGAACACGTAGCGCCAAAAGCAGAAAAATCTATATGTGGCGGAGATAATTTATTCGTGGTGCACCGCCACAGATAAATGAATGTATGGGAAACACTGGAATGTCTGTCTAATGTTTACTGTCTACAGAATGGGGTTTCGAGAGAAAGACTTGGATATCCTTTGAGACTTTAAAGTCATAAATGTGCAAGAAATAATAACACTGAAAAATAATGTTTCAACACTGGGACATTAAATCATTGTTGTGTTCACGTCTGTCTGTCCTGGAAGAGGGATCCCTCCTCAGTTGCTCTTCCTGAGGTTTCTACCGTTTTTGTTTTCCCAATAAAAGGTTTTTTTGGGGAGTTTTTCCTTATCCGCTGCGAGGGTCATAAGGACAGAGGGATGTCTTATGCTGTAAAGCCCTGTGAGGCAAATTGTGATTTGTGATATTGGGCTTTATAAATAAAACTGATTGATTGAATGTCCAATCAAGACATCCTGTTTTGGTTTAAAAATAAACTGAAATGTGTGCTGACATCTGGGACATTACCTGGCCGTTTTTTTTCTCGGAATACTTCCCCAGCTGGTTAAGTGACCCGGGTCCATATTTTTTTTCTTACCTACAATGGCCCTAATACAGCGTTATAAAATATGTGAACTTCAATGTGACCAGACAAACCCACTCTCTAAGGTCTGACAAATATTCAATCATTCAAATTGCCCTTCTGCACACACACACACACACACACACACACACACACACACACACACACACACACACACACACACACACACCACTCTCTTTACTCCATGATCTCATTTATTGATTAGTCTTACAGTAGTTAGAAGGTTGTATTTGAGGCGTTTGAGGTGAAGTCATATCCATCTTTTTCTCTTCTCTTCTCTTCTCTTCTCTTCTCTTCTCTTCTCTTCTCTTCTCTTCTCTTCTCTTCTTGTTATTCCGCCTCACCGTTCTATATAAAAAGGTGTCTCGCCTTTAGGCTGCCAGAGGAGGTAGTAACAGCACTGAAACGATGTCTGTATAAAAGGGATAGTTGACAGGATGGAAACCCGGACGGGATGGGAGTGATGTTTTGACAATGTGTTAGGTTTGAATCCCACTGCGGGAGATTAAAAAGTAGCTGGTAGGAGTTTTCAGCTAACTCAAAAAAGAAGAACAGCTGAAAATGCCTGCAAATTGGGAAAACAATGAGATCCAGGAGCTCCTTACCCTCCAAGCACAGAATGAGATCAGCTGCCATATAACAGAGATGGTAAATGATTGCTATTGCCATGTTAATACAATTGTTATTGTTTATAAAGTGCTGCCAAAGCATATGTTACAGTATATGTCACACTCGAGGCCAACTATCCTGTGTTACATGTCACGCCTCTTTTGATTGCGTAATGCTGGCATGCCGTCACATTGGAGTGGCATAATTGTTGTAATCGTTGGTGGTTCTGTGTTAATATGCAATTGCGCATTTTTTCCATTTCCACTGTTGCAGGTTGTGGATGGTACCAATGGAACTATTCCTTACCATCCCCATTTTTGTTTACCCTACTGTTGGGATACCTAGCACACAGATCTGGTTCTAAAAGGTGGAGTGAGAAACACTGCAGTCTGTTGATTGCTCAACAGCGGACGGCCACGCTTGCTCAGGGCTGAGTTGTGGCTGGTTTTGTAAGCACTGTTCATACTGTGGCAAGTCTTACATTAGTGAACTGTAACTATAATAATAAGGGATGTTTTGCTGCCTCTCACAGCAACTGTAATAGAGAAAAATAATTTAATTCACTGGGCTGACTGCTGGCAATTTTTAAGGTGGAACGTTTATTTGTAATTTTACTTAGTGAGTTGACGGCATGAGTCCAACAGTGCACCTTAAACTTCAATATGACAACTTTACATACATACATATATATATATATATATATATATATATATATATATATATTTAAATTTGACCAGATTATGTGAACTGCATATATTCTAATCCTCACAAAAAATACATCGTGGAGCATCGTTCCTGTGGGCTCTGGCCAGCTGCATCATATTTTGATGGGTAGAACCACCAACAAAGCGTCGGTATATGATGAGATGGGGTGAGAGCAGGTTAATATAGCAGTATAGCTTCTTTATTTGACTCACTCAGGGTAAGATGTCTGACTGTTTTATTTCAAAATATTGAAATCTGCTTTCCAGTACACAAAAGAAAAATAAAGAATAAAGCAACAGACCATAATCAGGTTTAACACAATTTCCATCTCGACAATATAGAATTTAGTTCCTCAGCTCCTCTCAGTGACCTTTGTCCCATGTGTTTGTATGTATCAGTACAGAGTGAGGGCCCCAAGGTGACTGTTCCTACTGAGAACCAGCCTGATTCCCCACTTAAGACTCTTAACATAGTTTGAGGATCAGGATTGCGAGAAATGCTAATTCTAATTCCAACATTTTAACAATTCATGCCTGGAGCCTGAGTCCTCGTTGTTAATTGATGTAGAGGCCACTTTAATACAGCAACAGAGTGACACAAGCCAATGATACTGCAGCTCAGAGAGTTAGGGCCTGACTAAAGGATGTATTGAATGTCAGAGGGAAAGGATATCTCACAGGCTTTTTGTTGAAATACTACTACACCTGTATCATTATTTTCAGTAGATAGTGGGGGGTGGACACAGTGGGGGATGGACACCCCCCCATCTAATGTCTAACTTGTGTTATAATTCATTGATTTAGTACCACTTTACAGGAGTAGTACCTTATGTGATTTCATGTGACAAATAAATTTGATTAAATTATTTTATTTTCTTTATTTTCTGTGCCATCAGTTTGGACTTAAGTGAAGGAGATGAAAAGATGCTCTGTGCACATAGCGGTGCTTCACATTGCGCCTTCATGTCAGTTTGTACCCCCTTCCCTGGATCAATTCATCGTCATTTATACTGACTTTGTATGCAGTTGTGCAGGCACTGAAATTGGCTTTGTGTTCTGCCTGAACACTCAGAGAAGGTGCTAACCCCAAACAAACAAACAAACAGATGAATAGCAGCTTGGCATGGAGGCAAAACGTGCTAAAAGAAATGTGTGTGATTCCAGCAAAGAGGAAAACCTTGTGGAGTTGTGGCAGCAGAAGCCCTGCCTGTATGATGTGTCCTCCAGCTCTTACCATGGTCGGGTAAAGAAGGACAAAGCATGGAAGGAAATATGGAGTTGCAGCTGCCAGGTGAGCAGCCTAGCAGCTACCAAACAAGTAAGTTAAGTTAAGTTATTTAATAATGTGATCCTCTATGTTATGCTTCACAGCTGGAGAAGTAATAACCCGTGCAGCATCCATGTGCACTCAGTATGGGAAACTATTGCATTGTACGTAGTAGCCTGTGATTCAGTAGGCTCTGTCATTGAACAGTCTGCATACATCAAACTTGATGTCGTACCCAAGTTAATTAGATCCATGTTGCACAGTGTAGCTTGTGCTAAACTTAGAGGAGTGCTAGAATCTCACAGTCTGTTGGAGGCTTTAGACTGAAGAAAGAGGCCTGTTAGACCGTGACCAGAGGTGGATCGTCCTATAGGGGACATATGCAGCTGCCTAGGGCGCCACCCATACGGGTGCTCCCTTCAGGTTGGGACTGAGCTGCTGTCTTACACGAAGGAGGAGTTTAAATGTCTTGAGGTCCTGTTAAAGAGTGGGAACCTCTTGCATGTGGCTTGGCCAAAGACAGTGTGGTTTAGTGTCCATGCTACTTTGAAGAACCCATCCAAAGGAGCCCAAAACGAATGTGAGGAGACCAGGCAATAAAAAAAATATGTATACATATAATATTTGAGAATTTTTCAGTTTTTTTTTCATTGACCTTGATTGCCACTGGTATTTCACTTTGTTTTGCTTTCTCTCTTTCTCTCTGCCTGACCGACATGTTACCATTGCCTGGACAGTATTAATGAATCCTCATTAGTTAGGACATGCCTGTTTGGGCAAAGATGTTATTGCCATAAAATGGTAGTGACACGTCACGCACAAACAAGGAGGTCATGCCCACATGCGCAGACAGACAGACGAAGAGACAGATGGCATCTTGAAGGTCCATTTTTGCCTCCATGTCTCTCTGTACAATCTGCACACGTTCACGTCTAATTAGGAAATCTACAAATACATGGAACAAATACAGACACATAATAAATAGGTGCAGCAACAGATGTATGTTGGAACTTCTGCAAAAGCTGTAAGGTTATTAAAGTTGCCCTGTGGTGTCTTTGACCTCAAACTGCGCTGTGGGACAACATTTTACAAGTGGGTCCTTGTTTTATTTGTAATGTATCAATGCATGTGCACAAGAAAAAACAATGATCCATATTATTTTATAATTTTTCTTTTATCATTCATTATCATTTCTTTTTTTAGAGTGCTCTGTTTTTGTTTGTTTGTTTGTTTGTTGTTATTTTTTTATTTTGTGTGTGTGGCTGTTCCAAGATCTTCTAGAAAGGTGCTGGTAACATCAGTGCCACTACTGCAGGACATTTTAGTCATAAACTATCACAGTGAAGACAGAAAAGCCCATCTGTAGGAGCACATCGACCGTAAACTTCATGTTGCTGGTGAATGTTGTGATTTTATCAGTGTACGCATTGTAAACTTGTACTATGTGTAACTGTGTAACTATGTTAGATACCTGGCTAACATTGGTGACAGGATACTGTTGTCATGGAAACAACCCCCCCACATATTGTGTCATTAAAAAAGGGGGGTGGGAGGGCCTTTTTATGAACCGCTGGGATGAAGTGCTCCCCAGTGCCCTGCCACCACTTTTCTGCTGAAGAAAAATGCTATGTGGACAAACACCCAAACACACCAACAAATGAGGCAATGTACAATGTGTGTACAAGAAAACTCCACTTTGCAACTTTAAGTAGGCTACTCTCTGTTGCTGATGTGTACCAGTTTAATTGAGTATTCATGTTGTAATGACTCTCTTTTCCTCAATAACATTTCAGAGGCAATGTTGTGCATCATACTCCACTAAAGCTCCAAATGTCTATAGTTCAACTCTTACTGTCTTTTTTTCCCCTTTTTTCTTTTTTTGAAAAACCACCAAATGCAGTATTCCTACACGATGATAAAATGCTGTTTCAAAGCAATCTGTTACTGTAAATACTAAGTGACATTTGTAATTCAATCATTTGTGCCTTAAACCAGATAAATAACACCTCAAACTGATTTTAGACAGAAAAGAAAATTATCTAAAAGTATCAAAGCAGTTTTCCAAACCCACAGTGTGTAATTTGTGTGTATAATTACAGAATGAACACTCTCCCACAGCAACCCTGTGGTTAAAAGTACCAAAATCCCATGGGATTATACTGTATAGTCAGGAGCAACTCTGACTGTATTTGTCTGTTCACTGGAGTTATTCAGATTTGACACTTAGCAGTAAGTGAATATGGTTGTATTCAGGTAAAACCTCCAAAATATCAACTTTTCAAGTCCCTCAAAACACACTTGGTCCATCTTCACTTTTAGACATTATTGTCTTCTTTCCTCCCTTCTTTTCACCTGCTTTCATCTGGGAGTAAAAGTTAACAGGACTCCTCATGACTGTCAGCAGGGTCCAAGCTACCACTGAGTACACTGAGGTCATGTGCTCTTTATTCTTTTTTCCTGGGTGTGTACTGATGAGTATTGTACAGGTTGATTCCAGTAATACAGTCATCTAAATATAAAAATATCCGGTATGCCTCCACCACATACTGATGCATACTATCAGTCAAGATCACTTTGAATAATGATTCATAATTTATTAAAAAGTTTATTGAATAAATAGAATAATGTATATACTGTGTGCCACTCTGTTCCTCCATCACCAGAGACAGGTGGAGTGCAACATTTCCCGCTACAATGTAACACACATGAAGACATCAGAACAAAGTTATTTACAAAAATTAAATGTAAACTCCAAGATGTGGACACACTCTCTGACCAGACTATAATGACACATCTCCTTGGAGAAAATAGTGTCAGTGCCATAGATGCAGCAAGATATGTCTGCCTAAGAGACAACCAACACAACACATAACAACTGGAGTTCATCTCCTCACAGATTACACTCTGCCTTTCTATCTAGCCCTACATTTCACAAGTTTTCCTTGTTTACAATTTACATCTATGATTTTGTATTGATATGTTAATTGTTTCTTTACTGATCTTAAGCAAACTTAGTTACAGTATATATACAGGACACCTACAATACACACAACAACAACAATAACAACAACAACAACAACAACAACACATAAAAGCCGGAGTTTATCTCCCTACAGCTCACAGTCTGCTTTTTATTTATTCCTCTACTCCATTTTGTTTGTTTGTTTGTTTTCACACAAAACCATAAAACGTGTTTATAGATAAACATATACGAGACATATGACATATGTACGTATGTATGTATGTATGTATGTATGTATGTATATGCACTATAGCTATATGTTTTTATATTTTGCTCATTCATTTAATGACCTGTTTTGCTCTGTTGTAAATTGTATTCACTGCCTTTTAAATGTATTTGTGCTTTGGCAACACATGTTCAATGAAGCCTGTTGAACTGAAGAGAATTGAATTGTGTGTGTGTGTGTGTGTGTGTGTGTGTGTGTGTGTGTGAGTGTGAGTGAGTGAGTGAGAGAGAGAGAGAGAGAGAGAGAGAGAGAGAGACCTACAGTAGTTATGACACCTGCCCTGCTCCAGATGTAGTGGGTAAAAGTACCTCTAGAAAGATAAAGACAAAGATTCCCTTCGGAGGCACCGTCACCTCCTCCAGGATTCTCAGGTAAGATGGTCCTGATGAGAGTGATGCTGTCGGTGTCTCTCTGCCTGCTGCTGACGTCCATCGCCTCGGGCTGTGGACCGGGCAGGGGGTACGGAAAGCGGAGGCACCCAAAGAAGCTGACACCGCTGGCTCTGAAACAATTCATCCCCAACGTGGCAGAGAAAACCCTGGGAGCCAGCGGCAAGTACGAAGGCAAGATCACGCGCAACTCGGACAGGTTCAAGGACCTGACTCCCAACTACAACCCCGATGTCATTTTTAAGGATGAGGAAAACACCAACGCAGACCGACTCATGACACAAGTAGGTAACATCTGTTTCATTCGGACTGAATTATTATTCTCTTAATAAGAAGGAATAGGCGGATGTCAGATGTGAGGCGGTTCAGAGCGCATCGCTCTCTTTCTTACCGGTGAAACGTGGGGTCTGCTTCGTTTGGGTTTCTCCTGTCTAGAGCACGCAGGGCTCTGTGTGTGTGTGTGTGTGTGTGTGTGTGTGTGTGTGTGTGTGTGTGTGTGTGTGTTTAAGCAGTAGCCTATATAACAAGGCGGAAGTCTTAACTTTTATTATCACCAATTAACAGATTTCCTTCCTGTTTTATAGCCTACTTACTAGACCCTGACTGCATATTTTTCGTTAATTTATTATTTATTTTAATTTGGGTAAGCAAACATCTACAAATTTATCAATCTTTTATCTTTCTTTACATCCATAAACTTGGTTTTACTAAGAAGAGATTAGTTTTTCATTGTGCATCAGAGCTCTGCTTAATTTTAAATCTGGTATTTACTAATATTAGATTTATTGAATCTGTTGAAGAACCTTTAAACAAATCAGATGCTGTAACACAAGATGACATGTTGTGCATGATAGAGGCCATAGGTTTCATTATATCTCCTGCAATATCACATACAGTATGCCAACATCCAAAAGAAAACAAAAAAGAAAAAAAGTCATTTATCTGGAGAGAAATCGCTGTTCAGCTGTTGCAATACAAAGTGGAAAGAGTGGAAATATAAACATGAGATGAAGCCAAAGTGATCACTAAATATCTATATTAAACCATGACCAAATAACGTCAAACAAATCAGCATGGCTCCAAATAATATGTTTAAAGTGAGTGATGTGATGGTTATTACAACTAGTTTTGTTTGTGTTGGCCATCATTTCTATCAGTTAAGTACGATTATACTCACCAAGTAAGTTGCAAAGACCTGGGATGTCAATAATATAAATATAACATGTCTCTCCCTTTTCAGAGGTGTAAGGACAAACTGAACTCTTTGGCTATTTCAGTCATGAATCAGTGGCCCGGGGTTAAACTTCGAGTCACAGAGGGCTGGGATGAGGACGGCCATCACTCTGAGGAGTCTTTGCACTATGAGGGCAGAGCGGTGGACATCACCACCTCAGACCGGGACAAGAGCAAGTATGGCATGCTGTCCAGGCTGGCTGTGGAGGCGGGCTTTGACTGGGTCTACTATGAGTCCAAAGCCCACATCCACTGCTCTGTGAAAGCAGGTGGGTGGATCAAACCTGACCTGACTTTAAGACACAGTCCCAATCCATCATGTAGTAGATTCTGAGATATTTGACTGGATTACTGAAAACTAGCTAGACTAGCTGGTACCAAACAAAAAGTCCTCATCCTGTCATTATATAGTGAGAAACTTTATTGAAATAACAGGGGGACTGTCTTTGTGTCACATTTGATGTAATTTTTTTTGTTGTTGTGTGCCATCACACCCTCTGTGTAAAAAGACCTTTAGCATTATTTTAGCAAGTAGTAAGGTATGACCTGCTATATCTGACACTAGGCTCCTCAGCAAGACACTTCAGGTACCTCAGAAACAAAATAGTTAGGACAATTTTCAAAGGACTTTTTTTTCAGGAGACTTCATGTAGTCCCTGGAAAACATTCTTAACAAAAAAAAAAGAAAGAAAAACTTTTTTCTTTTAAATCATTACTTTCATTTATATATTTATTGCCTCATGTATTTATTTCAGGATCTATTTCATAGGCATACTTATTTATTTATTATTGACTAAAATGACATTCCATAATTATAAATGTATTATAGGAAAATGTCCAGCTGAAGTCCAATCTGTTTGTCAAAAGAAGTTGAAAATAAAAATATGAATTAAAACAGTCACTTCAAATTCAAATAAGATTGCCATTTTCATGTAATTGGGTTGTCCGTCCGTCTGTCTGCCTCATCCCTGTTAACATGATATCTCAAGAACACCTTGAGGAAATTTCTTCAGATTTGGCACAAATATTTGCTTGGACTCAGTTTTGAACTCATCAGATCTTTTATGGTCAGAGGTCAAGGTCACTGTGACCTTGCAGGGCTCAACAATAAGGATTGCCCGATTGCCTGGGGTAAGTAAAACTCACGGTCGGGCATGTAAACTAACAGCTCACTTGCCCGATCGGGCAAGTTGGTAAAAATAGTAAAAGGTTAATAACTAATTGATAAAATAAATGTATTTTAAAACGTGCTCTTCAGCTCTGATGCAGCGGTCTCTCTGCCTGAAGTCACAGGCACAGCTGTGTAATGTCCTGCCCACAGCCCCCATCAATATTATTTTGCGCGACGGACGCTTCATATAATAACATAACAATATACTATTTATGGTGTTATGTTATCGTGTCATTTCTGTCTCTACATGGTCACGTATTAACAATTCTCCTCTGCTCTCTGTATCGCGCATGGCGGAGTTCTGCCACACACACACACAGGTGAGGACGCTAGAGCGGCTCGGCTGCATTTTCCTGACCAAACCTGACCCCGAGCCCGGCGCAGTTTGTCAGCTGACAAAGTTATTGTTATGGACACTGTGTAAATAACCATCAACAGACTGCTGTTACGCACAGACAAACATGCTGCTCGCACAGCAGCGCAGCACTCATGCTGAGCTTGTGTTGCGTTCAGGCGTTGTCACGTAAATAACAACTTCCAACACTTAAATAGGTCATGGCACAAAACAGCAGCATGTCAAGTGACTTTTTACTGTTATTATATTCAATAAAATTGTATTTTCCTAAATCTTGAGACGCCTCATATGTAAGCTAGACAGACATTTCACCTGCTCATTACTGTGCACACATGTACTGTATGTACTTAGTCCTAAAGAGCCCTTCTGGTGCCAGTAGATACATAGAAACATCCCAGCAGGCTGGGAAAAAAGTTTCATGCATGTGAAAATTATTTTTCATGCGTGTGCTTCACCTCCGCTGCTACAACTCCATCCTAGGGGAAACACTGCTGTGTGCGTTTTGTGCAACAGGTGGATGTGGTAGTCTACCGGTAGAGTAGAGAGAGAGCTATGTAGCATTGAAGTAGAGTAGAGCAGGGCAGAGAGATGGAAGCAAAATATATTAAACCCGGTGTTAATACAGCAGAACTGGAGAGAGGGGTGAAAAATAAATAGAGGTGGGCATGGCTCAAGTAGGGAGCAAAATTATAGATGGAGAACGATTGACAAATTTTTCACTTTAAGCCCTGACACTGTCATATTTGTGTAGGAATTAAGCTACAATACATGACATATGTTGTTTTAATTAATAAATACAGTGTGAATAAAGATTACATAACATAAAAATAACTGCAGTCTGTGTAATTTGACAGCTGCTTAAATTAAACAATTTTTATAGGGCAAGTAAAAACTGACTTCGGGCAAGTAGATCTCTGACCAACTTGCCTGACCGGGCAAGTGAAAAAAAACCATAGCGTTGAACCCTGCCTTGCATCTGTCTCATTCTTGTGAACACGATATCTCAAGAACACCTTCAGGGAATTTCTTTAAATTTGGCACAAATGTCTTCTTGGACTTACAAATAAACTGATTAGAATTTTGTGGTCAAAGGTCAAGGTCAGTGTAACTTCACAAAATATGTTTTTGGCCACAACTCAAGACTTCTTTTGCTAATTATGACAAAAATTCACACAAATGTCTACTAGGATAAAATAATGAAGTGATATTTTATATCCAAAAGGTCAAAGGTCAGTTCACCGTGACATCATAATGTTCTGCAGAGAACAATTTTTGGCCATTACCCAGTGTCATATTTCAGGAACAAAAGGGGAAATATTTGGTCAGATACTGGATTGGTGACTGTAATCTTTGGTGCCCACCTTAAATCTGTGCTGATTGTATTGATCTTCTGTGTTACTGGCGGAAAGATGTGTGTGAAGCGTCCATGTTTTCACAGACATGGATGTAAACTAAGTGAAACTTGACTGGTGTGCTGAGGCATACAACCGCAAGGCAGTAACTCAGTATTTTTCACATTATTTTGTAGCATTTCTCAGAGAAAACATCAGTTGTTCCAATGCCTATAAACAAGGCTGGACTACGCTTTGCACTATTTTATGCATATCCCAGCCTTTATAGTAACCCACTCTACTAAATGTATATATCAGCACTAGTAAGTGTTACTGTTGCAATCTTGCAGAAAACTCTGTGGCAGCGAAGTCTGGAGGTTGCTTCCCTGGTTCGTCCATCGTGATCCTGGCAGACGGACGGACTAAACCACTGAAGGAGCTCCAGGTGGGAGACAAGGTGCTGACTGCTGACCAACAAGGAAATGTTGTTCCTAGTGACTTTCTCATGTTCATGGACCAGGACCGACAGATTATCAGAGAGTTCCATGTCCTGGAGACTGACGAGCCTCGTTGCAGACTGACACTGACTCCAGCTCACCTTGTCTTTGTTATGAACAGCAACAGTACCAACAGCAGGGACATTAAGGCCGTGTTTGCCAGTGATGTAAAGCTAGGACAGCGGCTTCTTGTTGTTGGGAAATACCAGCCCGACCGCCTCATTCCTGCAAGAGTGACAAGAATTCATGTGGAGAATTATCGAGGGTCTTATGCGCCTGTAACGTCTCATGGAACCATCATAGTTGACTGGGTTTTGGCGTCTTGCTATGCAGTGGTTGAAGATCATGACCTTGCACACTGGGTTTTTGTGCCAGTCCGACTGTGGTGCTCATTCTTGTCGCTGGTTGGGATGGTGAAAGAGCTCAGCAGTGTATACCAAACAGATGGAGTCCACTGGTACCCAGAGCTCCTCCACCATGTGGGAAGTTGGATTTTGGACAGTAGTTCTTTTCACCCACAAAGCTGAGATTTATATAGCTTTGACAGACTGAACATTCACAGCAAATTTTTTCATTAGCATTTTTTTGGTCTCACCTAAGGCTGAACATTAAAAAATGCTTTTAAAGGTGATAGAGATCACTTTCTACACATCCTCTTTGAGAGAGCGCACACACACCTGTTACTTTTTTTTTTTTTTTTTTCTTTCAACATGTTTTAGTATCATTCAGGTTTATCACAACTTGGCTGTTATTTTTGTAGTTTTGACCAATGTTCTTTACATCAATTACATTGTGCTCACAAAAAGTACTGCTGAGATCTGGGAACACAGTGACACTGCTACAAGTTAGCCAGATATGGCAAGAAACACATTTGCCTTTGTTTTGTCTTCCAAGTGAGTTTTTTAAGCTGTAAATCTGAATCAACCTTTTTAAACACAGAAGTCAGACAATAACACAAACAAAACAACCAATCAAAGCAGCGGAGGGCGCCTGTGAGGTAAAATTGCTGTTTTTGTCAAAGGCATCTGGTGGCTTTGAAGAGAGTGATATAACAGCTTCAGTTTCCTGTCAGCAGGGGCTGTCTGATGACAAGGTAAAGTGGTGAAAATGTTCTACATATAGCGTGCACTTAAACTGATACTGATGTTTTTAGGTGGCTATAATACGTTTTGCTGCTAAACCCCACTCAGCATTGTAACACAAACACTTGAGGCCCTCCAGCTAACCTGAGTGGATTCAACATGTTCTCATCATCTCATCGTACAATTTCTGCTCATTAGATGCATACAGTCATTTTCAAAATAAACTTACAACATTGGTAAAACACCTTATATTTATGTATGTTCCTTGTGCAACAAAAGCATGTGGTCAGGTTTAGGTAAAAAAAAACATCATGGTTTGGCTTTACATTCATACAGGAAGCAAACAGCAGGCTCCTGGGGTGAAAGTCCGGTGTTTGTTGGACCCATCTACTGCCCCTCCCGCCCACCCTATAAGGACTTTACAGCTCCTTATATTATACTGTTACTGGCAGTGTTTTCCCCTAACACCGTCTGTCAGTGTATAAACTGTTGCTGTCCTATGGCGTTTCATACTGCTGCAAATGGTATCACTGACAAAGCTGCGGTATTTGATGTCTTGGGATTGATAACAGACTATTGGCTGTCTTACCTGCAGCACAGAACAGGTGAATTTTAACATTTTTTATAGTGAGTATAGTGAGGATCAGTGGTGTAGTGGAGGGTATATGCGGGTATATGGCGTATCCCACCTCATTGGCAATTCGATTGCCTTGGCAATCTGACGTCTCTGAATCGAAACAGGACAAAATATGTATCATGTAGGTAGGTAGGTATGGGAGATGGTTCTAAATGTATATATTTATTTATTTATTCATGTGTTACCAACAGAATGGTTGTTGATCTATGTCAGCAATACTCAACTTACAGCCCCCTGGCAAAATCTGGCCTCCAATAGGGTGCTGGGTGCCCCCGAGCGCCCCCCCCAAAATGTCCTCAATTCCTAGAAATGCCTCCGTGCATACCTGACCTGTGTGGGGCTGCTATGTCTGGTCCCTGGCCTCCTGTCATTTTGCAGAAGTGGCCTCCGGGCAAAGCAAGTTGAGTGTCCCTGATCTACGTGATAAATCAAAGTGTTTAATTTTTTAATGTGTTTGGGTCCAAAACCATGCTGGGTGATTCATGTGTTTATGAATGCAGAGTTAATGTGACTGTAAAAACTGACTGTTATGGCCACTTATATTTTCATAAATGGATATGTTGACATCAATAAATTATATTTTTATACACTGGCTGTTGACCTTAAAGTGATGAGTAGCCAGGCAGACAGCCCACAGCTCAGTCTCTCTAAATGACTACTGACTTAAGGGCTATAAATCATTAAATATTTAATGTACTGTGGGTTACACAGATGAATAAAATGTTGGTCATATCTGAGAACATTGTCTCTGTGGTTTCCATATAAACACACCCGGCTGAGGAGCATTATACCGATGATCAATTGTGCAAACACTTCTCAAGGTGAGCTTTTGCAGGAAAAAATAAATTTATTGTTTTGGTGATGTTTCACTGCTGAGACCCTTAAATGAGTTGTGTTTTTTTCAGAGATGTCATTAATTTCACTCATTTTTATGTCAGGGTACTGCTACAAAAAGATTACATGCTTATAAAACAAACATTGTTGCCATGTAATGTCCATTGCTGCAGCAGCTGCATTCACCCTCTGTCTAAAATGCTCTGTTTTAGCGCTTGTCTCTTTAAGGCTCCCCACCTGAAAAGCTCACTCTGCTTTTATTGGTCACAGTCTCCAGGTCATATGCATCTGCTCTGCTGGCATAAGATTTTCAACTAGAAACGCAAGGAGCTGCCACACAAAAAAAAGAAAGGTGGATTGTTCAGAAAAATAGACACTGAGTGCAGCGATCACATATGCTCTCTCCTGCACGGGAACAATTGAAGTGACTTTGGCGCTCATATGGACCCTTAGCCTAAGGTTACATACAACCCATAATACAATACTCTGTCAAGGTATGAGGCTCACCCTGTAGCAGAGCCTGTGATTGCTGGAGATGTTTTGTCCTCAGGATAGGATTAGCTGCTTGGCTAGATAAGCTTAGATGAAAGAAATGTATGTTTAAATGTTAGTGTAAATGTACTTGGATGTGATGTGGAGGAGAGATACAAGCAGGGATCAGGATGGGTTGTGTCTGAACCTCCACAGGAAGATGCCAGAGTATATTTAGTTGGGGCAACTACTACTAAATATCAAGGGTTTAACAAAGTTATTTTTATAAACTCAGTTCAAAGTATAGAAATGTTTAAAACAGACAATGACAGCTGAGAAGCTAATGACTTAACTAACATGACTACCTAACACTATCAAAGTGGAAGTGTTTGAATCAGTCTATTGAGAGAACCTCTGTCCGACAGCTATCTTTAGCCCCTTGTAGTGTGCTATGATAACCAGCAGATGGTGGTGTTTACCTTTGATAATAAGTGTGTTGAGGCTGCCACTGATCCTCCTGCCAATGCAGACAAGAAATCCCAGAGAGGTTAGAGAATATGGATTCATTGTGTAAGGTGACATTTATTTCACAAAAAGAAAGAATGTTATCAAAGACACTGACAAGATAATATTCAGAAGTCTCACAGGATTAAGCAAACCAACATGGACATCAGTAGCAGTGCTCTGTGAATGTCTAAATATATGTCCAAACTCAAATTGTACCAGTTTTTCCATCAGGGTCCTACAGCTGTTTTTTCTGTCCACCTGGTTCAATGCCAAAATAACAATCAAAAAATGTGTTGAGAGATACTTTTTTACTGTAAATGCCAGCCTGCCTCTCACTTATTATTATACTTAGTACACATGCACACATATATTGAGGATAATTTTTTAATGCTTTGTATGAAAGACACTGTTTAAACAAGTATACATGACCACCAAGACGCATTGTGATTCCATCACTCAAACCACTTGCCAAGGTGGTGTAGGACCCATTTGACCTCATATCTTTTGTGATGTGAATGCTAATGTATCCGTACAATGGTGGAAAAAAGTTTTTGGACACCCTTAAAATTTTACACAATCTCAAATATTATCATGAAATATTTGTGGAAAAATCTTTTTTGTGTTTCAAAAGGTGTGGCTGCATTAGACAGATACAAACAAATACAAATTATATTTTTTTGTTTATTGTTTACAAGAAAAACTAACAAAACTAAATTCTTGACAGTTTCAATATGTCAGTTCTCAACATTGTCGGTATCAAAGTCAACAAATAACAGAGAATGTGTTCAAAACTGAACAAAAAATAAATAAACCATCACATCATCAAATTAATATTTAGTAGTCCTGCCATTGGCACGTAGTAGAGCTCTAATCCTGGCTGGCATGTTCCCCACGAGCCTTTCACACTGTTGAGGGGTAATCTTGTCCCATTCTTCTTGAATTACTGCTTTTAATTCTTCTAAATTCTTTGGTTTATGCTTTGAAACAGACCTTTTGATAATCCACCACAGATTTTCAATGGGGCTCATGTCCGGGGATTGAGCTGGCCACTCTAAGACCTGGATACTGTGCTCCTGCAGCCAAGTTCTACTGGCCTTGGATGTGTGGCAAGGGGAATTATCTTGTTGAAACATCCAGTTTTACCTCGACGGAACAGTGCACGTGCAGAAGGGAGCATGTGGGTTTCGAGAATGGTACAATACTTGGTAGAGTTCAATGTGCCATCACAGACAGTGAGATGACCAACACCAGCAGCACTCATGCATCCCCAAACCATGATACTGCCTCCACCATGCTTGACAGTAGGTACTGTACATGCTGGAGATAATGCTTCGCCTGGCCTTCTGCATACCCTCACATTAGTAGGAGGAAGATAAAGCTGGAAACTGGACTCATCTGACCACAAAATCTTCTTCCAGTTCCTGGCTGTCCAGTTCTTGTGTGCCTGGGCCCAACGACGCCGGGCTAACCTCTGTCTCTCATTGATCAGGGGCTTCTTGATAGCCTCGTAGGACCTTAAACCATGATCTAAAAGTCGGCCACGTACAGTGCGGGTGGAACACTGGACACCAGTTTGGTTTGACCACTGCTGCTGAAGCTCCTGTGATGTCATTCAGCGGTTTTGCCTGCACATGCGGATCAGGATGCGGTCATTTCTTGCTGAAGAAACCTTTGGACGCCCAGATCTTGGTTTGTCTTCCAAGCTGTTGGTTTGTCTGTATTTCTGCAGAGTGTATCCAACTGCTGAAGGACTGCATCTGCACTTCCTGGCTATCTGGCGGCAGCTGTACCCTTCCTGGCTGAGAATCTTTATCTTCAGGCGTGTTTCCTGCGTTAGGTTCCTTGTTATAGCCATTTTTGTGTCTGAAGAACTTTCAAATGTGCTGGCTTTATGTAGACACGAAGCTTGGCAACAAAAATTGTGTCTTTTAATAAAAAGAACGACCTTCATCACTGGTACCAAAATGACCCAATACTCAAAATTTCTTATGTATTTTTATGGAACCAATCAATTTTAAGTTTTTAATGGCTTTTTTAGGATTTATTTAGTATTTTGGCTGTGACTGTACTAAAAGAAATTGCACTTGAAGACCTAAGAGTGATTCTTAATGCAATATTTCATAAATGCATGGGGTGTCTGAAAACTTTTTTCCACCACTGTATGTGTCCTTGACAAGGACTACCTCATCAATGGTGACAGTGCGCTAACGCTCTATAACTTGCCCATTTTGCAACGAGTTGGATGGGTCTTGCTTGACCGTCCATTATTTTGCCTCATGGGGAGAGATGTGTTGGATTCTGCTGACAGCTGTATCTCCATCTGAACTGACACAACCACAAACATGTTGGTTGAGACGGTGGATGTAACATGCCAACCTGTTCTCATCCTAACTCATCAAATACTGACGCTTTGTCAGTGGACCTAAATGTCAAAATATGACTCACTAGGTAGCCTCCTGCGTCTGCTTTGTACGATCATAGGTGGTGTCTCAACTGATACTTAGCCTATTACATGCATTGTGTTTCTTTAAAAATACTTTTCCATCTTTGCAAGAAACATACAATTTCTGTGTGTTACACACATACAGTCTTTTTCAAAATAAACCTACCACACTTGATTTTTAAGTTTATATCCTTAGGTTTAGACAACAATAGCAATAGTGGTTAGGTTTTTAAAAACAAAAACAAAAGTACGGTTCTTGTGACATAATATCAGGTCATGTGACTTGTCATGTGACATACATTACTAGTGCAGCATGCTACACTTACTAGCACACTACATTGTTATTGTTAATAACTCCCCTGACTTTTGGTTTTATGCAGGAAATGAGCCATGGGCTTCCAAGTAAAAGTCCGAATTTGTTTGAGCCCACCCTATAGGGACATTCTCGTTTGTCACTCTACGGTAGTTGCTGGAAATAGTCACCACCAGGTGCATATCTGTCATAAATGGTGCCTATGTATTTCAGTACCTAAGGCTGAAATCATTGACAAAGCAAATCCCTTTCTCATGTCTTTAAATACTTCCTTGCTGTACATACAAGAGGAACATAGAGTATTGGACCTGTTCAACAGTCCTCTGTCCTGCAGATGGTCACCAATCACTGACACACATTTTTATCATCTAACACACACCAGTAGCCAGACTGAGAAAATATGTGAGAAAATGAGACAGCACAGTCTTCTTATTTAATGTACAGCCTCATTTTCAGAGTTTCTGTCCACATTTGCTTCTGAAAATTTTTAGAAAATAAATGATCTGCATTGTTGAATTTTAGCTGTGTAGCAGAGTTTTCAGGTTACATGAAAAGACTTTACTAAAGTGTTTTCACTGTTGATTTCAGACATGATTAAATATGACCAAAGATGAAAAACAGACTTCAGGCACTCTTGCATGGAGCAGGGAAAGAAAAAAGGTAGCTTGATTACTTCATTAAAAAGCCTTTATTTTATTATGGCTTGTACAAAGACACTTAAAAAAAAACCCGACCGGTTTCGACCTCTTGGGTCTTCATCAGGGTTACAAATGGAGACATGATGTTCAAAATGGGCCTATTTATAGGCTCAACTGGGAGTGTCAGGGTCCTGATTAGTGAGTGGACACAGGTGATAGAACTCAAGTCAAATTAACAATCAGAGCAGTGTGTGTCCAACACATCAGCAACCAGCAGCAGTTTTTTGGAAGAGGAATGGCCAACAATTTCCAGACTACCTCTAAGAAACGGAAAACCCGCAGAGGAAGAAAGACCAAGAAGAGGGCGCCCTCAATGGAGGCGAGCACGCAGACAGGGTCTGAGAAGCCAGACATCGAAGACCCACCATGTGCAGTAGTTAATCTGTCCCAAGTTGAGCTGACACCTGCCCAAGTACAAGTTCTCTCCAAAGGTTTGTCCTTTTCCCCCACATACAAATCAGACCTTTTTGAGACTAAAATTGATCGTTTTCGCTTCTATAGAAGTTTACACCTAAAAACATGGTACTCTTTAGGACAAAAACACAGTCTGACATACACACAGGCCACAAATGGGAGCACACCAGCCTTCAAACCTAAGTCCACATTTACGCCTTTAAGTACTTATCCCACCCTTTTGACATACATTAAGAAAGTTGATTACGAAATACAGGAACTCTTCAATAGCCCAACAACAGCCACGAAGCATAATCTGTCCCCCCATGAACGTGATGCTTTGAAAGAACTGAGTGACAACAAGGACATCATAAGAAAACCAGCAGACAAGGGGGGCGCAGTAGTTGTCTTGGACTATAACAAATATTTGAATGAAGCCCACCGTCAACTGAAAAATCCTAATTACTATCAAGAACTCTCTTTTAACCCTTTATCTAGCATGAAATGTGACCTCACAGCCTTGTTAAACACAGCCAAAGATGCGGGCTGGATCAATGAAAGTGAGTATGGTTCTCTTATGTGTGAACACCCCAGAATGCCTGCATTTTACATGTTACAAAAGAGTAAAAGACAATCCCCCTGGCAGACCCACTGTATCAGCCAATGGCTCTTTGACTGAACCAGCCTCTCAATATATTGATTATTTTTTGAAACCATTTGTACATGATCTTCCATCTTATGTACAAGATACAACACATGTTTTGAATAGACTATCAGAAACTGATGAAGTCAAAGATATTTTTCTACTAACTCTTGATGTAGAATCCTTATATACTAATATTGTACATTCAGAGGGTATACGTGCAAGTGAATACTATTTATCTCGCAGCGAGGAAACTATTCCCCCCACTGTTTACCTTTTGGAACTCATGGAGTGGATCCTCAACAACAATGTGTTCTTGTTTCAAGATAAAGTATTTAAACAATGTAAAGGCACTAGCATGGGGGTCAGCTTTGCTCCTGAATATGCATGTTTGTTTTTGGGCCTTTGGGAGGAGGAGTTTATTCATAATCCTCAGAAGAATGGTTTCTTTGACAAAATCAAATTCTACTGTCGATATATTGATGATATTTACTTACATTTTTCAGGTAATGAAACTGAATTACAATCCTTTCATGAATTTTTAAACTCAACTAATGAGAACATAAGACTAAACATGGAATATTCTAAGACAAAAATTGATTTCTTGGATTTTACTATCTATAAAGGTGATAAAGACAGTTTACACACTACCTTATTTCGCAAACAAACCGATCGTAATTCTCTTCTTCATTACCATTCATTTCATTCCCCACATCAAAAAAAGAACATCCCTTATGGACAGTTTCAAAGAGTCAGGAGGATTTGTGACTCTGACCCTGATTTTGAGAAACACACAGAAGATCTATCTAAACGATTCAGGGAAAGGTCCTAAAGGCCACATGTCATCACTGCAGCTTTGGAAAAAGTTAGGCATGTTAACCGTAACAATTTATTGCAAAAATCACACAAACGAACGAGAAACCCCTCTAATTTGTTTTTTGTCACCCCTTATGGCACTAAAGCTCAAGAAATCAAACGGATCATTAATTCAAACTGGTCTATATTAAAAAGTGATGTGAATTTGAGAACCATTTTCTCTGAACCACCAGTCATATCCTATAAACGAGCTCCCACTATAAAAGATACATTGGTACACAGTTATCTACCAGCACGCAGGGAGGATATGTGGCTAAAAAAAACCCTCAGATACATTTAAATGCCTTATTAATACATGTAACCACTGTTTGAATGTTATTCAAACAAATACATTTATATAATCTGACAGAGGGCTGTCAGATTATTTGTGCTTTTTTGAAATGTGTTAAATTTACTAATTGATCAATTTGGTCGGTTTGGCTGTTTTTGTTGGTTGTTTTATTTTGTATTTTGTTTTTTGTTTTGTTTTTTCTCTGGGACTGATATGACCCCTTGTCCTATTTTAACCATCTGTATTTCCTCAACAGAAGTGGAGAGTCTGGTATCACTGCTCTGATTGTTAATTTGACTTGAGTTCTATCACCTGTGTTAATTTGACTTGAGTTCTATCACCTGTGTCCACTCACTAATCAGGACCCTGACACTCCGAGTCGAGCCTATAAACAGGCCCGTTTTGAACATCATGGCTCCATTTGTAACCCTGATGAAGACCCAAGAGGTTGGAACTGGTTGGTTTTTTTAAGTGTCTTTGTACAAGCCATAATAAAATAAAGTCTTTTTAATGAAGTAATCAAGCTACCTTTTTTCTTTCCCTGCTCCATGCAAGAGTGCCTGAAGTTTGTTTTTCGTCTTTAGTAAGATTTTGAGTCCTCTTCTTCAAGAGCACCTGCATTTTTTCCTTGAGTTTTTGGACAATAATAATCGGTCCTTGAGCACACCACTACCTCTCTTCTCAGTATGATTAAATATGACTTCTCCATCACTGGACCATCAGGGTCATCATTATGCAGCTAATAACTGCTGACTTTCTTCATAAAGGAATATTTTATTTGCAAAATGATTATGTGCTTATTTCACTTACTGCAGGCTGAATTTATGTAGAAAACACTGTTTTTCTTGTATGCCTCCACAGTGAACAAGGAATCAAAAAATGCAAACATTCTTCATGAATTGCAGTAATTGAGGTCCACATTAAACAACAGCAAAACTTTATCAAAACATAAGTTTACAAACTCTCACACAACTCATGCAGTGTAATCCAAATCTCATTTACCAAGTTGTATGCTAAGTACTTTCCAAACAAAAGCATTATCATTGAATTTTTCCATCATAAAACAGTTCAGCCTACAAGTAGTGCTCTGAATGTGCAACTCTAGTATGCATGAGACTGTTTGTACTGACACACACACACACACACACACACACACACACACATAAATATATATATATATATATATATATATATATATATATATATATATATATATGTATATATATATATATATATATTATATTGTAACATTTTATCAAAAATGCCTGTGTTTGGGAAGCACTGAGCACATGAATAGGTAAAGGAGACCTGGATTATACTGCACAAGTTGTGTGAGAGTTTGTTAAAAGATGTTTTAATAAAGATTTGCTATTGACCCCAATGGCTTCAATTCATGAAGAATACTCTAAATTCTGTCATTTCAACGAAAGCTTTAATGAACATTTTGAAGAAAAAAAAGGGATTTTTTTGTAGGATGTGATTAAAGAAAATATGTGTTTTTTATGAAAACAAATGTGTTTTCACAAATAGCTGTGAGAATAGGTTGAATCTGTAGTGATACTTATTAGCATTTTATAGTCACTATTTTTACAGTCACATTTAACAGCCCCTCTAATCCATTATCTTCCCTCTAATCTGACATGCAGTCAGCATCCTAACACTACAGTGGTGGCTAAAGACCTCCGTTTTCACACTAGATTGCTCTCTGATGGTATCAGCCATCAATGCTCCTTCCAGTCGTTAACAGGCTCTGACACGGCCTTCAGGAAACATGTGGAGGAGACTCTGACCCAGCTGAGAGGATCTTTCTGCCGTCAGCAGGTTTCTCTCTCCAGGATGCTGGCAGGTGATGGAAAAAGCCCTTCAAGTGACACAGAACAACACAGACGGGCCAAATCCCATCTCAGCATTCTCCATCCTCCACATAACCCCCCAGCTCCTCTCCTCTCCTTCCCTGACTTTCCTCTTTTCCTTCCTCTATTTGTCCACTGTCCTCATCTCTGTTTGGCTCTGTTCCCCGATTCTCACCCCCCATCCCTCCTCTCACTCTGCACTACCAACAGCATTTCTTCCAAGAAACTGATGATGGTGTTCAGGGTTAAACGTATTTTTTTTTTACATTCAGAAGATGTTAATTATGATCAGTTTTGTGATGAATAAAGCTTATCTATTCCAGTTTCAGGACCCTGCTGAATAAATCATTGATCAACACTGTGATCACCACTGATCAACACTGTGATCACCACTGATCACCACCATTGATTAATCACTGATCACCATCGTTCACCAATATATATTAATGTCAAAGTAAGAAACTGACACAATTTTCAAACATCAAGGTGCATGTCCATCTATGAAATATTTACATATAGCTATATTTGACTATATTTGAGAAGAGACATTTATGCATGTCACCATAAGTATGTGTTTATAAATGTAATAAACATTGTATTCACTATATGGTTATGGTATCCTATATGTCATGTACATGAATGTATGGAGAACAATGCTTATTCTCAGAAATGCTGACTTGTGTGTGCATGAATTAAAAGTTAAACATGACAAAAGATTAGAAAAATAACACATTTAGTTGGCATTAAATTAGTTGGCATTTAGCACATTTAAACTTCAGATTAGGGTTCGAAAAAAATGTGAATGAGTTACTTAAAGATAGATTGAGATTGGGATTGAGATTTAGATATTATGTTCACGAGAATGACACTGATGCAAGGTCACAGCGACCTTGACCTTTGACCACCAAAATCTAATCAGTTCACCCTCAAGTCCAAGTGAACATTTGTGCCAAATTTGAAAAAAATCCCTCAAGGCGTTCTTGAGATGTTGCATTCACAGGAATGGGATGGACATATGTATGTATGTATGTATGTATGGATGGATGGATGGATGGACAACCCAAAAACATAATGCCTCTGGCCACAGATATCGCCAGTGCAAAGGCCTAAAAAACCCCCAGAGCATTTCAAAAACAGCAATATAAGGCAAACTGCCTTTTGTGGCTTGCAACTGTCTCTGGATTGCACAGTATGAATACTGATATTAATTTATATGGGCAGAACATTGTCAAGTACCTGACCCTGACCATGCCTGAGCCTCTTTGGCAGATGATGGCTCTGATGGACCATTTTATTGTTTCTATCTGCCATTTTGTTGTTGTTTAAGTGAGGCAGGTAAACATTTAGAGAACAATCTGGAAACCCTAGGGTGAACGGAACCCTAATGTAAACAGTCATTAAGTCCTCAATTTGAAAATGTCTTTGGTTAATATATATGAAAAGACAATTAATATGTAAACAAAATGTTTGGGTTTCAGGTTGAATGGTCTCTGTTAGAGTCACTTCAGTACTAGCTGTGTTTGTTGGGCCTCATTAGTGAAGACAACCTGTGGTCAAATCAGCATGTGGACCTTGAAGATGTGTGTGTGTGTGGGTGTATGAGGTGCATTCCTGTGACCTTGAAAAGCTGCATATGGCCTACCTTTTTTTTTTTTACTGTGAGCCCCCACAGAAAAGGCTTAATGAGCAGCTCAGGACCACACACACACACACACACAAACACACTGTACAGTACAGGGCAGAGGCAGATGTCAAACTGAGAGGTACTCATGTGTTTTCCCCTCAGATCAGTTGCAGACTGAACCATGAACTCTGACCTGTGCCTTATTTTATACAAACATCCCTCCTGTGATAGGTTGTTACAAAACATATTCAAACTTTTGCCTGTTCTTACGTAATATTTCAATTTTGTAGATTTTTTTGTTCAAGTAAATTAGGAATAGGAATCAGATATATAAAGTAAGATAAAACTTTACTGATCAGTGGGAAAAAAAATCATGTGTTGCAGCAGGATAAAGACAGGAAAGTTAATAAAGATAAATAGAGAAAATATCAGAAGAATCACACGAGAGGGAGTGCTGTTGTACCGTACATCAGCGCAGCAGTGTTTTGGTTGTAGGCACAAGGTTGCAGGCCAAGTGGTGAAAAGTAAAAAGTGGCAACAGGTTTTGATTTGTTTGTTTATTTAATGATTTATTTGGCTCTGCCAACACAAATAGTTTGGCAACTGGAATGGGACTGTACTGTTGCCAAGCATAAACATTCCTGCACATTAGCTTGCTACTTTGTGTAAGCTAGATCTACAATCTACCATAGGTCAGCTACTTTGTATCATGTAGGCCACATCTATGTGACTCCATTCATTTTGAATGAGGAAATCAGTCTGCTGACAGTTGCTTTGGTGGAATATGTGCGATGCTGATGAGTTAACAGCTTAACAGTTAACGTTGCATTGTCTTCTGATGTCGTAGGCGCATACCTAGAGATTTACAGTGAAGTATCCAGGCTTTTTTCTGTTCCTTCATTGTTTTTGATCAGTCATTACTTAACTCAAACGTTATGTGTGGTTGTACATGTCATTTTGCTTTGCAAAGGTTTTTATAATGACCCTAATGTGTAATGTGTAACTCATATCACAGCGGTGCCTGGACAGCGTGACGTGTATGGTTGTGCTGCTGCCGTGGTCCCGCCAGATGCCTCCTGCTGCTGCTGCCATCATTAGTCATTAGTCATACTTCTTCTGTTATTATACACATATGATTATTGTCACACATGTATACTGCCAGGTATTAATACATACTTTCAACATATTGTACCGCAGTAACCAGAACTATAACTATAATATTATTACTTCCATTAATGTTGTTGTAAGATACTGTCATTACCTGCATATCTCTCTCTCGCTCTCTCTCTCTCTCTCTCTCTCTCTCTCTCTCTCTCTCTCTCCCTGTGTCATATGGATTACTGTTAATTTATCATGTTGATCTGTTCTGTACGACATCTATTGCACGTCTGTCCGTCCTGGAAGAGGGATCCCTCCTCAGTTGCTCTTCCTGAGGTTTCTACCGTTTTTTTCCCCCGTTAAAGGGTTTTTTGGGGAGTTTTTCCTTATCCGCTGTGAGGGTCTTAAAGACAGAGGGATGTCGTATGCTGTAAAGCCCTGTGAGGCAAATTGTGATTTGTGATATTGGGCTTTATAAATAAAATTGATTGATTGATTGATAATGTGGGCTAATATAATGATTAACATAATAACATTGACATAAAGCAGAGTGATACATGTAGAGTTTAAAGTCCAAGTGCTGTTATACTGTATATCAGCACTCATGGAATGTGTCTTGTCCAAACAAATTGCTTGGTTTGAACTAACTGTTGTGTAATAAAAAACAACTGCTTTTCACGGCACCATCCCAGCTCGAAAAACAGCAACAGGTTGCTACGAAACACCCACATTTGGGGGCTAAAAAGATGCTGGAAACACAGCAGTGACTCACTTAGAAACAACCAGTGCTGTTGTTTGTTGGTTTTGAACAGTGGTCTTCAGCTTTTCAGGCATCTTGCCTATGTGACACCCCATACACCATCCCCTCCACCTCCTGACCATCTACACTCCATTCTCCACTTTGAAGAGAGACTAGTATGTATGCCTATACACTGGCAGAGAGGCAGAGTACAGATGCCAAGTATTCACCATTAGAGGTCTAGAATTTAATGACTGGGCCTAAAAAATCTATTTGAGTCCAGCCATAATCAATATTGTTTTGTCAATTCTTTAAACCCAATTAACTCCACAGAATCATTGTCTGGAAAATGCTTTAACATGTTTTAATTAAAAAAAACCTTCATCCCAAGTAAAGGCATTACATAGTCCATATCACACACACACACACACACACACACACACACACACACACATCCCTGTAATTCTGTGTGGGGACCAACCACAACCCTTACTCTAACCTAAGCCTTATTTTAACATAAACCTTAAAACCACATGTTAACCCTCAAACAGGACCTCACTTTCCAAAAATGTCCTAACTCTGTTACAATGTGTTTTGGTCCTCACTATGTAGCAAGTACAAGGACACACAGCACACACATTCCTGTCACTGTGTTGTGTGGCAGCCAGGTTTTCATTCATTACTTAAGCTCTCAGGTATCACTGACAATGAAAATGTCATTTCCCCTCACCTGCTGTCTGTCACAATAAGCACCTGAAAGACCAATTCCCCCTGCTAATAAGATGGGCTTTCTTTATTTCCTGCCATGAAGCACACACTCATACGCAGTGTATATAAAAGATTAATTAGCCACATGTATTGTCTACCTGAAGGATCCAAATGGGGGGAATTAATTGAAAGCCAGAGCCAGAAATCCCAGAAAGACATAAATTGAAGTGGGGGTGGTGGCAACAGCGCAATATAAAGAGATAAAGATGCAGACAGAGGCGAGGAGACACAGAGAGGAGGAGATAACATTGTATGAGGTTCAGTTCACAGACAGAGCAGACAGCCAGTGGAGGTCCCAGGGCAATGAGGCATCATCCTGCTCGGGCATGTCAAAAGAAAACACATTGATTCTGTTGTCGACTGTCTTTAATCCCTACACATAGGCTACTAACACACACAGATACAAACACACACAGCAGCAGCAGTTCCCACACAGGATTTTTCCTTTGTGGGAGCAGAAAGGCAGAGGTCGGAGCAATTAGATGCCAAAGCTCTGAAAGAAACCACAAACTGCGTTGATTTGTGTTTTACACCATTTACCCATAATGTTTTTATATGAAGGCAACCAGTAAACATCCCATAACCTTGATACATGTTAAGGGAGGAGACTAGCATTATTTACTCTTTTTCTACTGTTAGTGAACTCCATGAAAACCAACAATATGTTATGTGTAACAGATTGGTGGCTGAATATCACATTTACAACAACTGTCTTGGAAGCCCTCAGACCTGCACATCGGTTGTCTCAGTTTGACCTGCATAGGCACTGCTCATTTTCCCTGTAATCTGTCAGTAAGTCTGTATTCAAGGAAATTAAAGCCAAACATAATATGTAAATATAGCACTATGCTGACAATCGACATTTTTATGCCAGAAAAAGATTAAGTATTTCCCAATACATAGTATGTCAAATGCAGTATGCCAAAAATACCAGGATGCTCTCCTACATCTGGTCCAATTCTGCAGTATGCACACAATCCTCTGCGCAGCAGATGATACGTCAACATCAACTGAGCCACAAACAAATGATAGCATGACAACTGATTGACAGCTGTCAGAGGTTACAATAACATCTGACAGCACATTCAAGTGAGTGATGACCAGTCGAATAGTAATAATAGGAATATTACTTGTTTAAGTGAACAAACAACCGGGGGTGTAAATATACAGTGCAGGCAGCTCAATTGCACTGGGGTCCCTGGAGTGGAGGGGCTCATAAGAGAGAGCGAGCCCTTGCAGTGGTTCAGCTTTTCATCTTGGAAATATACCTGTGTTCAAAGATAAATTATAAAAAAAAAAAAAAAAGAATATTATTAATTTAACAATGGGGCCATTTGGGGCCGTTGTAACTTCCTCATACCACTGCAAACAACAATAGAACTATAAAAATACTATAAAAATAACAATGACAGAGAAATGCAGATGTAACTTCACTGTCGCAAATATAACATGTTCTACAATCTACAATATGTGTAGTAATAACTTTAAAGTTAAACTACATACATTGCAAAATAACAGCAGAGTTCTTCGGGTTGATCTCCATCTCTGTTGAGCTTAGTGAGTGGCGTTTGTTTTATCTCCAAGGTAACATATCAGAGGGTCACAGTTCAGGGTGGAGTGTTATGAGAAAGTAGTATGTCCCGGTTGTGTGCATACTGCATGTAACAGTATCTTCTTAGTAAGGGCAGCTGCAGTACCTACGGAACGCACCCTAACTCTGTACCCATACAACCATCTCGAGTTTTCCAGTGATGTTTAATAAGGGATAGTTTGGAGCCTATCTCAGCTGACACTGGGCGAGAGGTGGGGTACACCCTGGAGCCCTGTTATTGTGCCTAGTGTGCTAGTTCACCAGTAAGACTTATTGTCACAATAAAAGGGCCAGAGCCTCATTAATGTTAATTAATTTGTCACCTGTACATTTCCTTTAATGTCTGCTCTGATAAAAGTCCGTCTATCTGCTTTGTCAAAGTACAGTGTGCAGTGGGGACTACTGCAAAATTGTCCATTGCAGAGTATAATTTTGTCGGCTCCTCCTGACAATGACTTCACAGACTGCCCAATTTGAAACTGCATGACCCCACAAAGACAAATTTTTCTCAGAAACGACCATTTTTAAAGGTATATTTTCACATACATTTACGTATTCCTTGTAAAGCCTGATTCAGCTTGATATATTTGCTAACTTACATTTCATCAAGTAAAAGAACACTTCTCCTTCCCTCCACTGGCCTTTGGTCAGAGACCAAGCAGAGCAGGCAGGACATGTTGGGCTCATGCTGAGTCTGACAGTGAGTATTGATTGAGGGAGCAGTGAGTGAAAGAGCCCTGGCCAGGTGTATTGATCTGTCTCTGAGCCATTGTCAGAGCTCATCATCTAGTCTAATGATAAAGCTCTGAATGGAAATGCTTCCTGACCTTGAGCGGTGGGAGCTAACAGCATAAACAGAACAATACACTGAGCCAATGGGTGTTCTTTAGATGGTAAATATCAGATCTTTAACACACACATTGAGGTTTCTCTTTACAACAATGGCTTCCATTTCAAACTAATTATCCTGCAAGATAAAGGCTAAACAGAGAAGAAAAGCAGCCAAACCAGGATAGAAAGACATCATACTTAGTGTGTTCAAAACACACATAAACAGATCACAACTTAAATATTGCTTTTCATGTTACTGGGTAGAAAAAGTGCACTTAGCTAGGGTGATGTGTTGATGTCTGTTGTTGACCAACATTCAACACTAGAGGGAAGCACAGCTCTGAGACAATGACAACACCACCTTACTGTACTTAATTTTGGTGTTACTTTTAAAAATGATGTATAGGAGTGAAGACTGCATTGCTGTTTTGTGTTGAAAATGCCATGAGACACTTTTTATCTTCTAAGTAAATGAATTTACAGCCTGCAGTAAGACCTGTTGGCCATTCAGACTACCTCTGCAGTCACCTGGTACACCTACTGTATGTATGGTTGGCTGGAGTTACAGGTTTTGAGGTTAGATCAAAGTCTCAGCAGAATTCCATGGAGACACTCAGAGCTGCAGCCGTCATCACCTGTTTATCACCTGAAATCACAGTAGCGTTTTACTTTACAGGTCCATGTTTTTCCCCAAAATAACAAAAGGAAAAGGCACTGTGGCTCCAAGTAATGCTAAAGATTTATTGAGTACAGCTATGACATGGGTTGGTAATCTGCAGCTCTGGAGCCGCATGTGGCTCTTTAGCCCCTGTCCAGTGGCTCCATATGGCTTTTACAAAAAATATAATTTTTTCAACATTTTAAATTTAATTTTTCATTGCTTTAGGCCTTAAGCGATTCTTACATTTTCCAGTTTTAAAAATGTGTGACCTATACACTCAAAAAATAAACCTCAAAAAGTTTTAACATTCTGTTAACAAAAGTGCACATATTATGTATGCCTCGCTAGGCTAACTATAGATTCCAAATCCAAAAACAAAAAAGTCTCAGAGGAAAACAGAAACTTAACCGTGAGTGGACAGATGTTTTTGCTTTCACTGCCAATGCTACACTGATTAAGTACCAACTGCAGAGTAGCCATGCTCATTTAGAACTATTAGTAATATTGATATGCTAACCTAGACTTAATCATCATTAAACTCGTAGTTTATCTACATATTACAGTAGTTTGCTTGTAGTTCAACTCCATTACTATTTGCATAGTGATTCAGGTACTTAAATTAACTGAAGTTAAATACTGAAACTACAAACAATGCTGAGCCATAAAATGAAAGGAATGTTGTTGTTTTGTATTTTGCCATTGCTTCTCTATTGTAATTGAACCCCCTTTGGCCACAATTAGTCAGAGGTATTGATTATTGTTATTTATTAACAACAACACGGAGTTGTTGCATGTTACCTGGCTAACTCAGTAATCCTGCTTGGTGCATCCCCCCCCCCCCCCCCCCCCCATCTGGACTATTTATTCATTTTGATTTTGTTGTATTTGTTTATGTATAAGCTGTGAACAACTGGACACCTTTTGCAGTAAGCTCAGCTGAGTGGCATTTTTTGCAGTTGTGAATTTTTGGATTATATTTTGTTATAATTTAAAATCAGTAGTAGTTTGAACTGCTTTTTCTGAGTAGCTTTAGTTAGCCAAACTATATCTTCCTTGGGTAGCTCTGCTGTAGTTCAACCTCTTCTAGTGTGAGGTAACTGATAGCTTGCAAAGCTATCAGTGCTTTCAAAGCAGCTTCCCCAACACTGCATAGAAGGTGTCAACTTGCTTATAAACATTTGACCTTGTTGCATGTTCTGCTGATCTGCTGTCAATCTCTAGGTTACATTGTAACTAGCTGGACTGGAATGAATTAACTTAAAGTGTGCCATGGGAAATTTCCTTGTAATTTGTACCAAATCACATAACTCTTTTCAGGAAACTTTTTGGAAATAATTAGAAGGTTGTGGGCCCCTTAAACTAAGCTGCATTAAAAATGTTCAGTGTGTCAGTGACCAAATCTCTTTTGTGAAGCTTTGGGATAAGTTTTGGTCATTACTTAATAAACACAGCTAAAGCTGTGTCATGATATACTGTGACTATAGAGTACACATTATAAACTATGGTTTATTGTAAAATGTTTATATTCACTATAATACAGCTTTCTGTAGTTTTGTACTAACAAGAAATGGGACAGTACAGTACATGTACTAAACTGTAATACTGAAATGACACTGCATATTAAAGAGTAAGTTTATACCAGAAGCCCTGAAGGTTTCCTGCCTGTGTTATCCCCAATGCTCTTTTTCTTGTTGTAGTGACATACCTTGGAGTTCACCTCAACAACAGTGCAGCAGGGTGTCAAGTTAAACCACTGGGGGTCAGCAATGTTTCTCTTTGAACTTCACAAAGGGAGCACAATATTTTTCTTAAGACTTTTTTTGTGTGTTTTTAGGTTGTTCAGCATTTTTATCAGCTGCCGTTTGATTTCCTTTGTGCAATGGATTATGGGACAATAATGCATTTTCAAATCAGTTTACAAACAGACTTCCTAATTATACTTAAAAGTTCATGAAATTGTATCATGATGTACTTGATGTCATATATTTCCTTTTTAAATATAATGTTGTAAAAAAAATAAATAAATAAATAAAACATAAGGGAAAAATGACGACCCATAGATGTAATGCTAATGGTAGAGCTTTAGTAGGGGTACCTGGCAGTGCAGCTCACCTTCATGTGTTCATCAGTGAGTAATGTGGAGAGAATTACAGAGAGAAGCAATGAAAAGGCAAAAGCCATTAAGGATGCAGTACAAACAAAAGAAAAAAGAAGAAGATGAAATTGGCATAATTGCACAGACCGTATTCTTTTATTGTTTGTTATTATTGGTATTGTTTGTTAGCTAAGTTGTTTATTTGTGTTTGGAATAAATACAATAAATTTATAAGATTATATATATATATATATATATATATATATATACATATATATACACACACATAGTTGGGAAATAACATGACAATTCTCTTTCAATTAGATATTTAATGTATACAAGAACAAATTTTGGTCTTGGTATATCGCTAATCAAAGGTTAGAGTGTCACTATTATCAGGGTGCATCCTCAGAGGACCATGAATATCCAAAGCAAAGGTCATGGCAAAGTCATGGCTGGTAGAAAATTGTAGACACCTCGTCATGTGCCAAAAATTATGTCCAGGTCATTAAGGTTGAATTTAACTGTATCATCCCATCTGCCTGTCTGGAGGGAGGGGGGGATTTTAAGAGATCACGCTGATTTCACAACATTTTTGGAGGCACATGTTCCCCTAAAGAGTTAAAGAGAGAAAGGGGAAATGTCAAAGGAAACGTTCCTGTAAATGTAACTGTGTGTGCGTGTATGTGTGTGTGTGTGTGTGTGTATGTGTATGTGTGTGTGTGTTATGCAGGCCTTTGTCTGATGTTTTGTTGGCCGTCTCATTGAAGTGTCCTTCATACGCCTCTCTAAGCAAACATACACACACACACACACACACACACACACACACACACAACAAACATTCAGAGACCTGCTGTGGTCCTAGGAGACACCCAGAGAGTAGCAGCTGCTCTGTCTACACACACACACACACACACACACACACACACACACATACACACACAATTCTGCCATGCTTGTTTGCCATTTGTGAGGGTTGGTAAACACTGATACGCGTCCCTTCACACAACTGCTATTGTGTGATATGAGCCTCAAGGATTTAATTATTAGGTTTTTTTGTTGTTGTTGTTGTTGTTGTTGTTGTTGTTTCTTTACATCGGGGCTGGTGTAAGAGGTGGTGGGATAAATGTGTCTGAGGATGGACAGATGGATGGATAGGTGATTGAAATTCTCTGCTCAGGGACACTGGTGGAACTGGGTGAACAAAAAATGACCAGCTCATGCAGTGAGAGTCTGGTAATAGCAATAAACATCAGAACTTAAGTTGTGGTTCTTGGCTTGGTCCACTGTTGGGTCTTTTAAGTCCCAGTCCCAACCACTGAGGTCTCTCATTTCTTAAGACTACATGCATAATTAGAACCACAAAGTGTCACTTATTTTCGGGGGGCGTCTGTAGGCAAAGTGGCTGTTTTCACTGATAGGAGATGTAGTAGAAGAACACTGAGCTTCTTCAAAGTTGACTTCACTAGACTGCAGCCCTAGAAATTCCACACAATCGTGACTTTATCGCATTCTGTGGTATGGTAAAGATCATTAGCTTCCTCTCCAACTTCCTCTCACTCTGCACTTTTAGATATCTGTCTTACTCTGAAAAATGATCACCTTCTGTGTTCAGATCCTTTCCCTCCAATAACCATACCAAGAGTGGAATTATACTTGCAAACTAGGTTCAGATCTCATTTGGTGAAGAGGCATGTCCTCTGGTGAAGATCAAACAGTGAAGTTAACCAACACACCAATCTCTATAAACTCTGTTTGTCCTCAACACTAATCAGTAATACACACATCAAACAGACTGGCACCTGGGAGTCCAGATGTTAGTTCAGATCAGAGACATGGCTGCCTTATTTCGGCCCCTCTCCTGTCCTTACCTTCATTGCCAATTCACTTTCTGGAGCCAAAATGGGAGGTAAAATATTATAAATCCCCCTAACAAACTCCAGCTCCAGAATTCATATTTCCCATTTTCAACTGCATACAAAAATACTGATGTTTAAATGTTTTTGTCATATCTCATAAACTGAGCATGTCTTTATACAGTCTAGATATACAGAGTTTTATGTACCTGCCCTCTGATCTGGCTGATCCAGCCCATTCTCACTCACAACTTATCAAATACCGCCACTGTGTCAATGATTACAACCTCAGATACCAACGTACCAATTTCTGACGCCTTCAGACACAACAGAAGTCATCAAATACTGCTGCTTTGTCAGTTGATGTTAGCATCAGACAAAGATGCGCTGAGGCACTCTTCCCGGTGCTATGATATGCACCATGTGGCAGCTATTTCTGATGTCGCCGGAAACTACTGTGTCCCGATAGAGCAGGTGGAACACCAACCCAGTGTCATTCCAAAGTCATTGAATACCGATGCTCTGGCAGTGACTTCCACGTCAGACAGCGATGAAAGCCGTCCTTTCACGTCAGCCAAACAACAACAATGTAAAGCCCCTTTTACACTGCCAGATTTTCGGCGAATGTTGGGCTGTTTTAGACACACAGAGCTGGATTGGCGAGTTGATCCGAGGTGCCCAATTTTCCGCCTTGTAGGGTAGTCATATTGGCGGCACATTTTTGGTTTAAAAAGAACGAGGCGCCCTTCCGCCACGGGAGGGGCTGTTGATGACTTGTAGGAGGAGCTGCTGATGATGCCACATGTGCGACCCACTGACGGTGGGCTAACAGGAAACAGCTGATAGCAGGAATGAGCAGCTAGTAGCAAGAGGGAATTGCAAACCTGACAGACACATTAAAGAGAAACTGGGGAGACAAGAAATTCCGCGCCCTTCTTGCCCTCGCAAATGAAGAGGCCATTAACTGTCAAATGAGGGGGACGGTGAAGAACTGGCCAACTCAAGAGAGAATCGCTGAAGGACTGACCAGCCGTGGCTTCCCTTGGAGTACATCACTGTTCACGTCACACACTGAGCTAAACGTTTTGTTACTTGCTCAAGCCCCCCATTGACCCAAAAAAGGCACAGCCAAAGTGGACTTAATGGAAGACCACCACTGAGGAGGAGGATACCACTGTTGAAAGCAAATCATAAAAAAGTGAGACTGGAATTTGCCAAAATGCATATTGACAAGCAACAAAGCTTCTGGGAGAATGTCCTTTGGACAGACGAGACAAACCTGGAGCTTTTTGCGGGTCACATCAGCTCTATGAAACATGAAGGAGGCTCGGTTATGTTCTGGGGCTTCTTTGCTGCATCTGGCACAGGGTATCTTGAATCTGTGCAGGGTGCAATGAAATGTCAAGACTATCAAAGCAATATCTGATTTTCATTAATTAATTTTCAGTAATTTCTCTTTTTTTGTCAGTTTCAAGTTATTTCAGTGACCATTGTTGGTTCTTTCTTTAACAGAAGGGTACCAACAATTTTGTCCGTTCACAACACCAGACTTTCACGTGAGAGCCCACTGTTTGTTTCCCATGTGAAGCCAAAAGTGCAAGTTTATTTTGAAAAAGACTGTATGCATGTAATGTGCAGAAACTGTACATTTCCTGTGAAAATGGAAATGTATTTTGAGAGGATACCACGCATGTAACGAGCGTCAATAGAGATGTCGTCCATGAAGGTCCAAAACTGACGCAAGAGGCTACCCTAATACCATTACAACTATTATTTTTGAAATATTCCATTAGGCCACAACAATATAACTACATAGCAAAGCCTACCAAATAATAAAGAGGCCTTTTTTTCTGGGTCCCTGCCGCCCCCCTGCCTCCCCTCCCCAGCTCCTTACACTTTACCTGCTCTCTGGGGGAGATGGGCGAGTTATCCGAAGTCACGTGACCCCCGAAATACTCTCTATCGTTATCATGTCAAAACGACAAGAGCTCTCTGGTGCCCACTCAGCTACCACGACACTAATGAGAGGAGTGGATGTGGAGAAAAAGAACACGAAACCATCAGGGGGGGAGCTAGTTAACGTTACCTCTACTGCTAACAGCTCATGAAGGTTGCATTGATTTAAATTGTGAGGCATTTAAGCTCTATTCAGTAAAAATTAGTATTGGATGAAGGTAAATTGTTGTTCTAATGATGTGTTCAATGTAAGCTTGTAAAATGTAGCATTTGAATAAATACAGCTGTTTGAGGGAGAAATTTGTAGATGTTAGTGGCAATATAAAAAAGATCAGAGAGGAAATTATGATGTATCATGATAAAATGGTAAAATTATTTTTTAAAGATGTTTTTAATGTGAAAGGAGGTTACGTTAAAGGTTGTTTCATAAATGTGTATTATTGAATTTGTGTTCATTCTAGGTAGTGTAATGAAGGACTGAATGACTTTAAAACTGTTTATTTATTTTTTTATATTGTAGATTTCTGTTTCCCTGGCACAAAAGAAGAATAAATAACAACAAAAACAAAAGAAACACCAATTTCAAAACATTGGTATTGGCTATAGACCAAATTGGTATTTCAAACATTGGTATCAATATCGGCCCAGAATTTTTTTAATTATTATTGTAGTACTGTTGAGCGTAGCTATAATATAGACTTTTCCCCTGCATTTCGTTTTCTTCATCAGCAGATGGAGTTTGCTTAGTTGTCATGGAGACGGCTCAGTTTCAGTCATCAACTGAGCAGCAGAAAAAAGCTGAACCTTGAGGTGAGATTATTTTGTCAAAATAAGCAGAGTTTGGTCATATTTCAGGAAAATAGGCTCTGAAAGCTTCTGTTAACCTCCTTGTAGATATTACTTCATTTGTACAAGTTGCCCAAGGAAAAACTGTAGAAAATAGGGACAATGGGCAACTGTACCTTGCCAATGTGGTTATCTAAAAATAATGCACACCCTCTGGCCAATCAAAATGCAGAATTCACTATGGCGGTGCTTTAATTTGATTTAATATTACCCTTCTCAGTTTTCAGCATATTGTGTCTTTGTCTTCTGATTTTGTCTCTTGTGTCCTCTCTGTCTCTTTCTATGTTCTATAGAGAGCACACCACACACACACACACACACACACACACACACACACACACACACAGATCTCTACAGATGTACAGTATGGTATAGCATTTATCATGAAAAGATTAGCAGAAGCGTCGTGCACCTGCAGGACTGAAAGCAAATTGATGAGCGTGACAGGATACTGTCCTCAGGCCATATGCAGCACACTGCATCCTACACACACACACAGGCCTCAGTGAAAGGTTCCGGTGCTGAGATGAAGGAGTGTGTCGGATTATTGCGACAGGCAGTGAATGAAGATGTTGGGCTGTTCAGCCATGGTACAGCTTCTCCTGCTGACAGAAACACACACCAGACACACTCAGCAGACTGCAGCGCTCTGACTGGAAGGTCTGTGATACTGTGTGTACACAATATGCAGGCAGAATATGAAGACTGTGATTGTATTTATCTTGAAATTGTCTACAGAGGGGAGAATTGATCTTTGAGATAGTAATGATTTGTGTAACAGTGATGGAGAGACTGACAGGACCTGGACTGTGCCAAGACGTGATGATATTAACCCTGACTAAGAAACATCAGGTCCTCCTTTAAAACAACATTCTACACACACACATTATTTCAGCTCTGTGCATTTCTGTTTATTTCAGTTCTATAACACACTATTTTTCACTTTATTATACAAGTTGATATGTTCTGTAGCGTAACTACTTTAATTAAGAGTTGCAGAGTGCCTGCAACTTTGTAAGGGTGTAACAATACACGACAAAATTTCATACAAATGTCTTGTAGGATATAATGACGAAGTGATGACATTTTATATCAAAAAGGTCAAAGGTCAGCTGATGTGTGCTCAGAATCCATGTTTTTGCAGCATACAACTGCAAGACAGTATTTATAGTTTATGATTAACATATATACAAAATGCATGCAGACCGCTCCACAGATGCAATACGCAGTAGCAGAAGTTACCATAATCCAGCTGGAAAAAGGTCTATGGTAATATTTTCTCTATGAAGAACTTGCCTGTACTAAAGTCTTGCCGTGACTTGGCAGAGACAAGACAGGTTACTCACTGGATCCTGACCAATCAAAGGTCACAGTCTTTTGTGACCTGCTGTGCAACATAGAGAGGTACCAGGGACCAAATTCTACCTGACAACATTGCCTGACATAAAACTGCTTTGGAAACAGTAGTTTAACACTGAATCTAACAGCACGTATACATGGAGCATCACAACTAACCAATGAAAGCAGGACATGGAAACACATACTGACCAGAGCTTTGTAGCTGTAATCTGTTAGATTACATTCCAGTCAGAAGAAGCAAACCAGCTTAATATCACTGGGGCAACTTTGAAATGTCGTGTTGTAGACTTTAACAACAGGAACAATGCCAAGTCATCTAGTGTGTAATCCCATACACCAACAGAGAGGAGGCAAGCTGAGGACGGGGTTAATTGGTATTTTGTGGAAAACAAACACTTGCAGCATCACTGAGAACCCACTGTAAACAGAGGAATAAGCGCTTGTTAAAACCAACAACTCTATGTATAAACAACAGCCACATTACTGTGATAAGACCAAGGTGGAATCGTTCCCCGCACAGTCAAGCTCTCCATAAACCATGGTCACTGTCACCTGGTCACAGGGAACTGAAGAGTGGACCAGAAAAATATTTAAGAGTTGAACAAGTTTTCAGAGTGACAGAACCCACAGACCTCTGCTTTCCACAGGTAAACATATCTACTGCAAACTTTATTAATTCCATGATGATAAAACTGATATAGTACTGCTATACTGTAGATCAGGCCACAACAGCCCGTAATAGTGGATTTTGTTACTAAATGTTAAGGGGTGTTTCTGAATCTGACAGAGGTCTTGGTCATATGTGTACCCACATACAAGCATGCAAGTGGTCCAACAAGCCCACTTACCAAATCTCTACAGGGTTCCCACAGTCATGAAATTCATGGAAAAGTTATGAAATTAAAAAAAAATATATTTTCCAAGTCTGGAGGTGGTTTGGAATTAACAATATGTTTTGGAAAAGTTTTGAATATACATCGTTTTGGCTTTTGTTTCAAATATATTTATAAGAATCCCAAAACATTCCTTTATTACTAACTAATCTAGTGCTACAGTGCATGACCATTGAAATGTCACTTGACTCAATGATTGATGTTTGCAGCTCTAGGTGGTGGAAATGTTCAACTAGGCTAAAGTTAGCAAGCACTAGCAGTCTGCTTTTTCGCAAATGCCTGGGAAGTGCATGTTTAATATTGTATAGCTTCTGAATGACAAATATATAACACATGATTCAAGACAGAGGCAGACCCTAGCCGCGCTGGACATAGGCTCTGCATCAAAATCTTTGACATAGGAAGCATGGGAAAAGTGGCACAAGTCAAACATGCTAAAGGGGGAAAAATGCATAAAGAAAACCAAAAGGCCACTCAACAGAACTCCAGCGTCAGCATGTATTTCCTGCCTGCTGTAGTCAGGTCTGTAACAGTGGCTTTAATGTTTTGGCCGATTGGTGTAGGTCTCCATTCATTTAGTTTGAAGTAAGACTTGATAACATACATTCTGTGCTCCAGTAGGCTACATGTCTTATCAGTTTCCTTTGTGCTGCATGGAGTTTCTATTCCAAGGTTTAATAAGGGGCCCATTTTTCCCACCTACAGCAAAGTTGAATTACAGTGGACCAGACAGGAGGCCAACTATTTGCTCATTTTTTCTCTAATACATTTTGCTGCAGCAACCCCCTGGATTACTGTCAAAACCAATTCATCTATTCATCTACTTATATAAGATTTGTTTCTTAAATGACTTCTACTGGTTGTTTAGAGAATATATATATGATTATTAGTAAAGGACATACTATGCACAGTTAGTATGTAGTATGCAGGTGAACATATCACAGGGTTAGGTACAGTGTAAGTCACTTTTATGTCACTGGTAAAAAGGCAATAAGGCAAGAAATAAGGCATTGTGGCACCCCACAGGGAATGAGCCATGGTTTAGTAAAGCCCGACATTGCACATCGTTTATCATCCACAGTACGAGGCTGCACACAAACATTCTGAGAGCAAAATAGAACAGGCTTGAGTGACGGTCTCTCTCGATGAGATATTTAAAAATAGCAGGTTTGTGCATTAAGTCCTTCTCAGGCAAGCGCGGGGATGTAGTGTTGCCATAGCCCACAGGAACGATGCTTTGTGGCATTTTCTTTTTCTCCAAGTCAGGATTAGAATATATGCAGTTCACATAATCTGGTCAAAATGAATAATATTTTTTATTATAGATTATTTTTATGGGCTTTTTGCATTTAATGGACAGGACAGTGTTCCAAATGGAGAGAGAGAGAGAGAGAGAGAGAGAGAGAGAGAGACTGGGGAATGACACGCAGCAAAGGGCTGCAGGCCAGAATCGAGCCCACAGCCGCTGCAGTGTACCTGTACTGTACATGGGGTGCTGGCACTATCCACTATGCTACCGATGCCACGAATACTTATTTTTAAATGCTTTAAGATCCACTCATTACAAATGTCTGTGTAATCCAAAGAGAGAGAATAAAAACTAATTGGATGGTCACAGTCGTCATATTGAAATTTAAAGTGTGCTTACAGATTCATGTCGTCAACTCATGCATTGAGTAACATTACAAGTTAATGTTTCACCTTAAAGGTTGCCAGCAGTTGGCCCAGTGAATTAAGTTATTTCTTTATATTATTATAGTTATGATTCACTAATGTAGCCTCTGTAAAACTTGCCATGCTTTGAACAGAGGTTACATAAACTTCAAAACCAGCCACAACTCAGCCCTGAGCGAGAGCAAAGACGGTGGATCCAGTATCTTTGGTGAGAGTGACCATCCGCCATTGACCAATTAAGGGACTGCAGTGTTCACAGCTCCACTTTTTAGTACCAGATCTGTGTGCTAGGTACCCCAATAAAGGGTTGACCAATAATGGGGACAGTGAGGAACAGTTCCATTAGTACCATCCACAACTTTTCACAATGAAAATGGAAAAAAAATTCATAAGCCTACTTTACACTACATGGTTCAAGTGACCCAATTCCGATTTTTTCCTCTGAAGTGGCACAGATCGGATCTGTAACATTTACGTGTAAACAGGAAAAAAAACGCATGATATCGGATATTGTCAGATCAGATTCAGGCCTCCTTCATATGTGGAAATATATTGGATATGAATCAGATATCTGCCAATAGAGTGTGCCAGTAAACCCGGAACTCCGTTAGCGCTTTTAGCACTTCCGGTTCTCTCGTCTAAAAGTCAGTACGTTTTTTGAATGGGATTTTGGTAAAATGCCTCAAATAAGGTCTGTGGTTAACAAAAGCTAAAGCGAGTTTCAGGTTTTGTTCTACGACATAAAACACGTCAGTAAATACCCTACTTGTGAATTTTGAAGCTTTTACGTTTCGCAAAAAAGGCAGTTGCTAACAAGTTGCTCAATGTGACTACAAACCCTGTCGGGGACATTAAACGTCATCAACCCCGAACAGGCGAGAGTGCTGGCAGTCCGCCATTACAGCTTCTTATTTAGCTTAAACAGTCCGATTTCCCCATTATACAATGTTTTTAAAATAAAGCAGCTGAAATCAGTTGAAAGCTTACTGGGGCTGAGTCGTGCAACCGTGGAGTAGTCATGTAGTCCGTTAAAGCCTAACGTTAGCTTTTTACTTCTGGCGATCGCATTTAAGCTTCAAATGGTATGAAAGGTGTTCATATGTGAAGATTATCTCGCTGAATAAAACCTGTAAGTATTATAAACTTGTGTTAGCCACAGAGCTTATTTTCTGACATAATCCAAAACGCAACGCAAAAATCACATTCACTTTCTCTTCCGGGAACCAGCGCGATGCTAAAGTTCCGGGTTTTGATGTCAGCCCTGGCACACTCTATAGGTCTGTAATCTAAACAGATAGATTGGATATTTCCTGGCAATCCACGTCGTACATCATGAATAATGCGACAACAGCGCATTTTGATGACGTGCTCATGAGCGAGGGAAGGGAAGGAAGGGAAGCCGAATAAATCGCACGTTAATCAAAAACTATGAACCAAAAAAAGCACAATCTATCTATCTAAGATAAACCGCTTGTTCCCCGTCTCCAGTGTACCAGCAGAGAACCTGCAGAACCGAATCAGCGAAAATACACACCGGGCTACACAGCCTCTCTACCTGAGCAGCTGAAGCTGCGGCTCGCACCCTCGACACACAGACAGTGCTTCTGCATGCCAGCCAAACGTGCGCGCAACTGTGAGAAATAAATATGTGAGGTGTACGCTGCTTTTCTAAGTTTTTTTCCCTTTTCTTTCTTTCTTTCTGTCGGCGACATACACTCCTAACACAGGACGGGTTGTTTTTATTGACTGAGTTGATCATTAAGCAATAGTGATGCGCAGGTCGGCTCTGATAGCACCCAAATCAGCATGTACGCATCAACCATCCAGCCTCAAACGTCTGCAGCTGCACGGACATTTCCACCGCTCTGTGTAGGCTAAGTTTCCTTTTAAATTATGTGGAGCAGCGCCAGCTTTCCAGGTGATTTATTCTTTAACGATTTACTTAAAATATTTAAAGTTAGTCCTTAAAATTGCTCTCAGTAATATAAACATTTCCATGCACGCAGTAGTGTCATTGTAGCAAATACCGTAGGCCATTTACACAGTGGTCAAGAGTGCTGGACTGGAAATGTCGCACAAAAAAACGGAAGCTGGCTGCATTCTGTTTTGCCTCCGTGTTTCCGTGAAAAATAAGGTGAATAGAACATGCAAACAGCAGTCAGGAAAAATCGGATATAGGCAACAAATTGGAATTGGGCATCAAGACATGGCAGTGTAAAGGCAGCCATACTGAACTGAACCATACTGGACTGCTTGGTGGAAATGGGGCTTAAGTTACCCACAAACTTCAACCTGGGGTCCCCTTTTTACACATACAGTGCTGATCGTCCAAGAGCTTCATCATTCATGTCAAGTGTTTTTATTCTAGAAAGAAGAGTTCCATTGTCAACTCTCACCTGACTTTTGCAGATCTGGTCTCTTTATCAAATCTGATTCAGGTATAAATCACACGTTTTATTGAAACAAGATCTCCTAAAGACAGAACATAAAGGACTTTTGTGTTTGCCAGTGTACTAAATTTTTACCTCAAGCAGCTCTCAAACACTGAATGGTAGATGGAAACCCTGGAGTATATGTAAAGTAAAAAGCTGGCACTGGATCAAACCTGACAGGCAATCTTCTTTAACACTGTGAATCCTAAATTACAGCCCTGCTACTGAACGTCAAGGTTAATTCCCTCACCCAGTGTAATGAAATGATTCCACATGACACCTCCAATTGGTGCCTTTGGAGCCCTGCCCACCAGAGGAGCTCCCTGTTACACAGACTTTAAGATAGACATAAAATGAAAATGAAATTGGCAAGGCTGCATTCACCAGGAAAATGACTTTTTTGTTGTAAAAATCCCTGCAGCTCTGTGTTCTTGTGTTATTAATTATTATAATGGTGACTGAAAAATAGAAGAACAAAAACAAAAAAGAAGAATACAATCAAACACTTTGCTTCATTTGTCTCACTATATATCATATGTTAAACAAAACATTTAAATTTAAAGGTACTTATGAGTATGCCCAACAAGACTGTAATATTTGGATGCTGAGACACAGTAAATCTGGGAGTGAGCCAGCTGTCATGTTTATTTGGCAACCAATATGCCATTTTCCTGCACCCCCTCTCTCCATGCTCCACCAGTTTAAGTACCCCCCTTACCCCCAACCATCCCCCCAAAACCATCCAAATACCCTCCCTCCTCCTCAGCTCCTTCCCTCCCATCACCCTGTGTCTTTTGTGTTCAGTGCCATCAGGCAGATAATGTCACAGGCAGCCAGCTTCATTGGCTCTGTACCTAAATGTAGTTAAACTGACATGTCTCTTATTCTCTCTGTTTGGCCTTCTAAACATGCCATGCTGGTGCTTTCCATCTCTGTATGTTATTTTAAAAAAAAATATTTGGGGTGGATTTATTTGAAAATGTCAGAAACTGTTTGGAGAACACTGGGAATTGTGGTAGTCTGTAACTGTCATTCAAAAGGGGAAACTGGAAGACCATGGGTGGATTGAAGACAGTAGTTAGCCAGTTGGCACATTAACTGCACAACACTACTGTATGTACTGTGTACTAGCAAATAGTAACACAAACAATTACAAACCATTTCTGCTATAGAGCTCAAATCAACAACAGTGAACAAATGGGTCTTTAGCATTGCTTTTAATACATCAACTGAACATGCCTGCCTAATAGGCCTACCAATAGGAAGATTGTTCCACAAGGTTGGTGCACGAAATGAAAAAGCATGCTCACCATCAAAAGGAATACTTCACTGCTCCAAATGATCATTTGTATATTGATTGAGAAAACATTTTTTCTTTCATGCCTCCACAGTGAGAGAAGAATCCAAAAGTGGAGAAATGTTTTGATGAATTGAAGTCATAGCAGTCTGCATTTAACAACAGCAAAACCACATCAAAACATCCAGATACAAAATCTCACACATGTCCTGCAGTTAAATCCAAATTGAAATGTATTTATGCTCGCCTCAGTAATTTTATGTCACTGAACACAGGAGTTGCTGGTCTGTCACTGCCTCAATCAGATAGTTTGTTTGTGTAATGGCATGACTTCCGTGTTTTAAACAGTTAGTTCAGATTCAGATAAGTCACACCATGACACAAACAAACTACCAATCAAGGGAGTGGAAGACCAGCAGCTCCTCCAGCAGGTAAAATTGCTGTTTTTGTCACCAATGAATTGGTTCCAAAACCAAAAAGCAGCAGTTTTTCCTTGACCTGAAGTGTAAATTATGATGATACCAGTGGGCGTGTCATATTCTACAAGTTGGAAAGATAGGATGAAGAAGGCAGTATTGGAGAAGTCAAATGAGAAAACATCAAATAAAAAAAGAGTGTGTAGCTGTCTCATTATTCATTGGTTCATGCTTATTCTTTGGGTAAAAAATAATATCTGTGACAGAAAAAAGTTCACAGGTTATCAATGCTATCCACGATTTGCTACTACTGTTTACTGCCGTGAACACAGACACATCCTTTATTACAATGGTTCCACGCAAAACTGGTGAAAACGCAGGCTGGTTTGCCAGATAGCACCAAGGTTCCAAGAATGTTGAAAGGGAACTGTTCAAGAACCAGCACTAATTTGGTGGATAAGGGGTTTGAGTGGCAACAGTTAGACACAGTTAGAAGTCCAGTTGCAGAATGCTCTTTTTAACTTGTGTGTTCCTTTATTCAGCTTCAGTAATTAAAACCCCATTGCATTTTTTTTACTGTGCATCCATGTGAATGTAACAGGCTGTAAACCCCAAACACAACCACATTTTTCACTCTTCTGTCTTACATGTGTCCGACAAAACAGACATGTTTCAGGTCTGATCAACACAGCTGTCATCAGCCATGTAACACTGTACACTTCAAGTGCATAGCAACCTAACCCAAAGTGAATAAATATAGGTTTATTTTATCTACAGACCTGTTGTCACGCTCCTTTTGTCTATATATAGCAGGAAACCACTATTTGCTATATAAAGATAAAGTAGAGTAAACACTCACCCAAACCAGTCACGAGCACACTGATTGGCACACACAGCTGTCAATTGTGATGTCATATCCCCTTTTTGTAGTAAAACATAACTAATTAAAACAAAACTTCAAAACAAAAATCAGTAAAATAAACACTTGAACAAAGATTTGCATGATAAGAACTGCCTAAAATGAAAAAAAAAAAGTGTTTCGAAAAAATGTTTTTAACATGTACTTTGAGTTTTTAGTTTGGCCTATGTCCTTTTTGCTAACACAAAGGGGGCGAGGTTTAAGTCCTACAGCGGAGCCAGCCACCATGAAGTGGCCTCACCACTGGGGACCTGTCATATCCTCCATGTTTTTATACAGTCTATGGCTGATCTCCACCACTGCTGCTGGTGGTAATGACCCAAGATTAGCAGCACGGAAGCATACGGCCCAGCCTATGCTTTCCACCCACCCCCCACGTTAACACTGTAGGCTCTGTCAGCATCATTGCCATTGTTAGCATTGTTTGAGCTATTAGCACCGTTAGCTGATAGCTGCCAGCTCAACCATATCCATGGTGAGAGCCTTGTGCAGGCAATCCCACGTCAGAACTCTGAATCACAAAAATGCTGTGAGTGTCACATACAGCTGCTTTAAGTTTGTTTCTAATTTGAGAAAACCAAACTAACCTGTGAGTGGTCACCATCTTGACTAGTAGTGGTTAAGGAATGAAGAAACATCATCTCAACATGGTCAGCCTGTTCCAACTGTCAGATTCTACTGATCCAGTGAGCACACGCAGACTCTGAAACATTTATCTGGAACTGATGCTTCGCTATAGTACCCTTGTCAGTATCAGTAATACACAACATTAACGTCTGCCACCAGACCAAATCAGTGTCCTTTCTTTAAAACATACAGCAGAGGAGAAACAATTATCTTGTCACGCAGGCACCTCATTATACACCACTGAGGAGGTCAATAATCCTTTGAGTAAGGCAGAGTTTATCAGAGCTGCCTTTAGTTTGGATTGAGGAGCTTTGAATTAGCTGTCACTGATAGCTGTCGCAGCAGATCACCGACACACAAAGCCCACTATGCTGTCAAGGTCACATTGCAACAACGCTGCTTGTCAAGATGATACTAACAATAATGTCATAGATTCATAAAACATCTTAATAGTTTTTCTACCACCTTTTGTTTTGTTGCTCTCCACCTCATAATTTGGCATTAAGATGGTACTACACAACAAGATCACAAAATTTTTCCTCTTGAGATTGAAAGTAACACAATCAACTTCTATTGTTGAATAAAATAGTGATTTTCATGTTTTGTCGACTAATCCAACCACCCTGGCCTCCTCACTGTAAATCCCAATTCATCCATGACACAAAATTTTAAAGTCTGAAATTTTTAAGTCTACACAATGCCCAAAATGACACAAAAACTTTATGTTTACTTGACACAAAAATATATCCCTTGTGAGCTTGACATATTTTTTTTTTTTTAGTGAAAGCAACACTTACCTTTCTGGAAATGTTATGCTTTTCTTTGTTTAGGTTAAAATGCTATTAATAAGCTGATGGCACACTAAAATGTAAGTGAATTCCACCAGAGATAAAAACTTATGATTATACCATTCTCATATGGTTTTGGAGGGAGGTGGAGTTGCAGGAGGAGGGGGATGGGACTTTGGAGGGAGGTGGGAGCTGTGGATGTTCAAATTTTTTCAAAGTACTGTGTGAAATGCAAGAAAGGTAAGAGTAGCTTAAATTTGACTAAAATTTATAAAGCCGATTTGGCCTAATTGATTTAGGGCCAATAAACAACAACACTATTGTTGTGCATTTAACATATTGTGGGGCTAAATGGAAGGAGTTTCCCAGCATGCTGTGAGACAATGTGTTTAAGGCCATAAGAAAAAGAAAACTTTGTTTAAATGTGTTCTATATCACTCAGGTTGCCCATTATGCAGTAATGCATGTTTTTGTATTTCACACTGGTTCTAATGGGTTACAGTTAATGTTGTGGTAAAAGACATTTTGCACCATGAGTTAAGTCGTATACACAGTTACTGACTTCCCACCTGTGTAAACACTGGAGTGCCTTGAATGAAGTTGTACTGACGTGAATTCATAAACACTTCCTAGTTATGAAATCATCTCTTTGCCTACTCCTAGTGGTCAAGAAATCTAAGCTCACCACAATAAATTTACATGGTTCAGCAAAGTCATGAAAAATTATTATAAATTATAAATATTGTGAAAGTGTACTCAATGTGTTTATGTTCATATGACATAGAATGAAATGCTCAAACAAGAGGTCATGTGTATTTTTGTGTGTGGTGTACTCGTAACTTATATGTTACTGTGTTGTAATAAACTTAAAGTTTTTACACCATGGCTCTCTGGGAATACTTTTTGGGAAGGGGAGGGGGGCTTGTGAACATTTGATACATACTGATCAATCAATCAATTAATCAATCAATTTTATTTTATTTATAAAGCCCAATATCACAAATCATTATTTGCCTCAGGGGGCTTTACAGCATACGACATCCCTCTGTCCTTAGGACCCTCACAGCGGATGAGGAAAAAACCCTTTAAAGGGGAAAAAAATGGTAGAAATCAGTCAGTCAGTTAATGACCACATCAAACCTCCATGTGTCAAAACCAAATAATGCAGTAAATATGGCCAATTAAAGCAGGGCACAGTATACTCTGGAGAGTGATGTAATATATAACCTATAGTTTATCGGCACAAATAAGACATGGACTGGTCAAATAGCAAAACAGCCAATAAACACACTTTTTTTTGACATATCTTTATGGTAAATGGACCTGCAGTTGTGTAGCACCCTGCTAGTCTTCTGATTTCTGAAAGCGCTTTAACACAAAATGTCATATTTACACATTGGTGGCCTATTGCACCATACAAGGTGCCACATGATACTCAGATTAAACATTCCCATGCACTCACACACAGAGCTATGAGCTAGAGCTATGCCATGCTTTGATGGCAATGGCAAGAAGGAATGCATGCAGTACCTTTATTCATTTGAATCATCCTCATGCATGAATCATACATCAATAATAGCCTTATGCATGATCCATGATGACAAAGATATAGAAAAATAGAAATACATGGCAAAAAAGTGGATTGTCAATATTTTTGAGACCCCCCCCCCCCCCCCCCAAAATTTCAAAAATCATGTTTTCAGGGACGCTTATGTTTTATTAAGAGGAACGAAGCTCCATCTGGCTCCCCTCGAGTTCACTCCCTGATGTCACCTGAATTCCTCTTTTGCTAGCCATGGACAAGACAATGACTATGCCTGGTGTTGTTGGTCTTGGGAGGACAGTTAATAGCTTTGTTACACTATCAGCTGCAAATATTACATGATATCAAATGGACATTATTGAGAGGTCTTTGCAGGTGGGATGACCATGAATCAGTGATAGAAAGCAACTCTTTGCTCCTGTCAGTCCAGACCACAGAGCTGGACTTCATTGACCTGGCTCCACTGGCTGTGTGTATTCAATGTGTAAACTAATCTCAGTGGAGGCATGTATCTGTGTCTATCCTGAGGTATTCATGTTTATCTAGGAAGAAACATAGCCAGAGGGCAGTGAGAAGAACTGAGGCTGAACCAGATGTCAGTACAAACTTTGTTATACACTCTCTGCAGGAGATAATGAAGCCAGTCCCATTCAGAGCTCCTGCCTCCCCCCACCCCACTTATCTGCCTCTCTCCCTCCCTCCTGTGGGACGAGGGCATTCAAACAGACCTGATGGATCCGATAGATATGCTGGGAAGCAGACTCACTCTAAATTCACTGACAGACACATTGATTTAAATGTCACCAGGGCACAGTTACCTCTGCTTCTGTGTTTTTGTTGTTTTCTGCAGGCTCCACCACATTCATGCTGTAACTGATCTGTGGCTCTGGAATCACCTCTGATCATTTAGGCAAAAGAATGTTTAAGAAGTATAGAATTTCTGGAGACCCTCCAAACCCAAAGTAAAAATAAAAAAGTGAAGTTTATTAATTTGGAAGATAGCTGTATAGTAAGAAATAGATATCCTTACAGCAAGCTCATAAAATACAGTTATGTGCAGCTCTGCTTTTAGCCAAAGACGCCAAAGAATCACCATCTTAGAGGACAGGACTACCTGCTGTACACAGCCTAGGATAAGGGCCAACAGAAACACTACTGAGAGACAAGCAGAGCTTACCTTCCTGTCAAAGCCACTACACAGCAACATTTCCTTATGACTGTCTTACTCTATATCCATTCTCACTCTGACCTTGTCACATATCGATGTCTGGTCTTAAGGTACCCTGAGAGCGTCTGTTGTTGATGTTCTGGGACACCGTGTCAACTCCTGCCTGTTACATGAGCTATGAGCTAACTTTGTCTAGATGACAAAGTCAGCTAATTTACTAAAGTACTTTGTAACATATCTGTGGTTTGCAGAAATGTACAATGCCAACATTTTCTTCTGGCAACTGGGCTGAAGAATGGGGCTGCCAACTCTCAAACATTGATCACCACACATCTATTTTCTCACGCATAGGAAAACATATTCATAACTTGTAACAAGCGTATATTAAAATTGGAATGTCATTAATTTTGTATGTATTTGGTCATAAAAGAATTAGTTATATCAAAAATTTGACCTGATTATAGCGCTAAATGAAAAGTAAGTGGATCACTGAAACGAGAATTCTGGTATTTTTTCAAAATGGAACCTGTTTGGCCATGTTTCTGTATTTAAGAGATTGTTGAAGACAACTGTTTCTGAAACTGGCCCAGTATCGAGACAGTATGCTGCAGCTGCAAAGGTGAAACAGGCTGCAATGTAACCACTCAATGCATGTGCGTCTCGTCAATTTATATTCATTGAAAGTGCTAGTTTTTGCCACTAACAGGCTCAGGCTTCCAAATAAGCTCAAAAATAGCTGCCCACAGACACCATAGCAGGAGATATGATCAACTCTCTGTTTTAGTTAAATTTTGCTATCTGTTTCATGATCAAGAGTGCTTCGGTCAGTTTAAGAGTTGATTGATTTGCAGGATTTATGGAGAGTTACAGGATGACGCTGTGAAACGATTGACTTGACTGTCACGTCAAATCAAAATCAAAAATTCCCAAACAAATATTCCCCAAATAAACAGCCCATTACAAAGACAGACTTCAACAAACAATAAACTAAGATTAACCAAACATATGGCTGCAGACTGTAACCAAATGGCGTCTTCTACGCTCCACACTCATTTCAGCATGCCTGCCTCAATTAAAGGTTCCTGAGATGCCAGTTCAGGTGGCACATTAGTGCTTGCTAATTAACTCTTAACAATGAGTATCTTACAACATCACAGAAGGGACCCTACAGAGACAGAAAAAGATTTTTGGTACCATTCATTGGTTCTGTTTTTTCTTTGTTTTGTTTTTGTTTTTGTGTCCAGGAGTCTCGAAAGGAATAGTCTCTTTGAAATCTTGTGAGAGGTGGCATGTTGCAGAAAGAAAATGGTGCAAAGCTGAGTGAGAGTTGGAGAGAGGAGTGCCATGAGGAGATTGTTGTGTTGGAGTACAGAAAGCGTATCTTCCTCTTACCTTAAAGAATTCCAGTGTCATGCACTGCAAATTATTAATAATAATTTAGTTACAATATGTACGTAACTGTAACACCCTTATTATGTGGCGTTCAGATGCTTCAAAAATTTTGTTTTCACAGTTAGACACAAAAACGTGAAAAATACTGGAGTTTCCCTTTAATGGAAACATTAATATCAATACAAAATGATTTGTAATAGATGTTAAGACATGCAACATGAGAAAAAACATTGATCTGCTGCAGCATTTGAGGAAAAGTTGGGGAAAATTATTAGCAACTATCGTCTGGGCCTCATGGATATCTGTATCGAATGTCATGACCGTGACGCTTGCATGGCTAAAAAAAATCAAAACAATAATCAAGGTAGAGAATTAAAACTATTCCAGAGAAAACCAGTAAGTTCTGAACTGTATTGCAAAGAGTAATTATTATGTTGTGTGTGAGTACAGTGTCAGCACGTTTGTGTTGCCTGTTTTTGTTTGTCAGTAAATGGATCACATCACACTTGTATGTTCACCTTCACCTTGATCTCACTCTCGTAAAGAGCAACATCAGCCTTTGCCTGTACTTCAGACACGTACACACATATATACAGTATGCAATGTATATTGCTGGTATGATCCGCAGTGTTGACAGGTCATGATGGTGTAGGAAAGTTCAAGTAACCTCTTAGTTTGGTCTGGATGTCTAGCTAAAGGTCAGCATGCAGCTCTTCATCCGACACCCTCCTGCTGAGCAGTAGGCCTCCAAATGACAGTATATACTCGATTTGCCGTAGATTACTCTGTTGAGATAAAAGACACTAATATCACCAGTGCATTCTCCCTGAATTGGTGGCTCTGTTCCTCTAATGTGGAAAATTTGTAATTGTGGTTAAATATCACTTTAGTGATAAATACAACAATCACAATTAGCCGCAGGTGTCCTCACTTGAACACAACCCAAATCTGATGTCAGAGAAGATATTGGCACAGCTTGTATGCACACACAGGGACAAGCATATACCTAAAACTTTAATATTGCATTCACTCAGCTTTATAAAGTAGGTCCCATGTCATACAGAATCATATAATCATGCCCTCAGGGTGGAGGCAAAACAATGTGTGCAACCCTCGGTCCAGACTATTTACCATGGGAGTCAGGAATATCTAATCAGTCTTCATCCAGAACCTCCTCACCTAAAGCATGCCAATTCTAAAGAGGAATGTCACCCATTTCCAAAATTTATACATGTTATTGCTATAGTCTAAAACAGTCCAAAAATATTAGTATAGGCTACATGAACAACTCTCTCTCAAAGCCAGAAACTAAAGAAGTCAGTCTCAAACTTGTGATATCATTGGGTATAAAATCTGAAGCTGCTTCATAGACAATGAATAATAAGAACCAGACAATTTCAAGCTGGGTTAAAGGAGTCAGGGTATGTTGTGTATGTGAGATGTGTTGTGGAATATGACTTTTTTGCAAGAGTGTGCTTTTGAGTTTTAGTTGGTGTATTGTCAATAATTTGCTTAAAGGGATGGTTTGAATGTTCTCAACTTAGTACATAGCTTAGCTTCTGTGTTGGTACTCCTGCTGCTTCTTCAAACTGTGGGCCAACAGACTCTATACACTGACTGTGTTTAAGTAGCTCATATGACCTAATTTCAAAAGATCTAAACTATCCCTTTGAGTGAATTATTGACATTTCACCTCCTAAAACTCAAAAGCACACTCTTGCAAAAAATAAAAAAGTATTATTTGTCAAAACATCTCACATACACAACATACCATAACTTCTCCCAGCTTGGATTTGTTTGGCTCTTAGTTATACCACACTCTACTTCACACCATTGCATGTCTTGTTGTACCGGGTACATTTTCATCTACCTGCGCAATGAAGACCTTGATGTTATAGATGACATTCAATTAGTAGAAGGGAAACCAGGTCAGATCCCCCTGTGAAGACGCCACCTGGCTCCCTGTTTAATAGTCACACTCATATAGTCATACATGGACACACACACACACACAGGTGGGAAAGACTTACAGTGTGTTGTTTGATTAACGTCGTGTGGAGGTGAGCTTTTGAAATAGTTCCTCAAGAAGATTCATAGTTTACAATCACAAAGTACATTGGCCCTAAGAGTTAAACACAGCATTTCAGAAAACACATTTCACAAAATATTTCAGACATTTCAACATTTTAGAGACCACTACAATATTTCAATTTAGCTGTGTTTTGTAAAATGTTATGTTTTTTGCTGTTGTGTTTTGTAAAACCGTTAAAAAAGACATCATGGTTTGGCTTTACATTTATATGGTGGGCAAGCACCAGCCTCCCAGGTGGTAGTCCGGGGTTTGTTGGACCCATCCACTTCACTTTCCACCCACCCTGTAGGATTTTTTCAGCTCCTTATTACATCATTACTGGCCATGTTTCAAACTGATGCATAGGCATATCATGCCACTGCAACAAGCGCCGCCTGTCCGCGTATCGAACTGCTGCGACAGGTGCTATGTGGCAACTGGCCGCTTGACATAACACCACCAAAAGTTCTGTGTGCCCACGTTATAAACTTACGCTGCCCAGTGGCACGTCGTACTGCCGTGAAGGGTGGCTTTTGGTGATGGTGTCTGCAGTGGTGTAGCTGTAGTTGATGAGGTGGGTGTACTACTAGGTAGATAGGTAGGTTACCAATGAGGAAGTAGGCATACTCTGCTACATATTACAATGGCTTTTTAGCTGATAGATGGGTATACTGTAACTGGATAGAAAAAGAAGTGGGTATACCCCGTATACCTGACTATACCCTCCACTACACCACTGGGTGTCTGATGCCACAAAAACTGACAAAGGGGTGATGACTTCGTAATGAGAACGGGCTACTTTATTGTAATGCTGTTGTGTTGTCTTAAAACGTGTTTTGATCCTCAGGGCCACTGTAATAATTCTTTATTTTTACGATAAAATTAATTAACATGTAGACTTTTACTAACATTCCAATAAGCTAAACCATAAAAGCCTACATATGCCTATTGTATTTCACTAACAACATCAGGAAGTGGGTTGATGTTTTGCGCATGGTAAATAAATTACCTTGTATTAATTGCACTGTATGGACCTTTAGTAATAATCAGTTTTTTGTATTTGTGAACAGAAATTGAATCTTATTTCCTTATTTAACAAAAGCGACCTGGAACCTGGAACACACCACCTGAGACACTGTAGCTGTGTGATTGGTTTGTGCTCTTTGAGTTTGGAACATGATTGGTTGAACAGGCCAATGCCTGACCCAACGTGGATCCTCCACAGCCGCGCACGTAAAGACACCCGGCGCACTGACAACTGCGTCAAGTCAGAGGGGACGAGGCAGAGAGAGAGGAGAGTGATTGACTGCGCCTTCAACATTAAGGCAGAGCTCGTCTGGTATGGAGTAGATGGGGCCGGAAAGGAGGTTGTACATTTTAAGAATACTATTTCAGCTTCTTGTAAATTACCTCCTACATGTAAAGCGTTATCTCAATCCCAGTGTGTTACGCAAACATTGCATATTTTTGTTTAATAAAGATTTTACGCTGAAATTTACGACCGGAAACTGAATGTGAGTGTATGAATGAAGCCTGTCAGTGTTGATGATAGATCAGTAACTTGTGAGATTCTAAGCATGAACAGAAAAAGTAGTTGATGACAGCTCATCACTGCAGTCATAACACTACTGTCCTCAGAGTCGGAGCGACCCCACGTCCTCTGCCAGCTGACTGCAGCTTGCTGTCTCCGCCAGGTAAGACAAGCTGCCTGCTAGCCGAGCAGCTATCCCTTAGCACCACCAAACCCCGCTGTGAAATATAGGAATTTAAAACGGTCTTGCGTACTGGCCAACGATCATTAAGGCAAAACGTTATTAAACATGTTTTACGATTTAGACTTGTGTCGGTTTACAATTCGGCATGAAACCAATACATCAAGAATTATGGTTAGAATAGAGTTTAACCTATTTAATATTTGGTTCACCTGTTATTCCCATTTGACCAAAGTACACAAAAATGTAACTTTGTCACATTTTACAGTTATTTAACACTGCACGCAAGTTATTTAATACAATGGATACAATGTTAGATAACTATAAATTGTGACAAATAGTGGAAATAGTATGACCCTCACTCCCACACGTGTCTAAGGTGATTTCTTCAACAGAAACAGAGAGACACGTCTGCCCGCAGGTACAGCGGCACAACGCTGCCAGGTATCTGGTTAACACCTGTTCGCTGATGTTATTTCTGGCTGACGCGTGGGTGCCGCTTGTAAAGTGTCTCAAACTGAAATTAACAGCAACATTTTGCCACTTTGAGTTTCAAACAACGTTTAAAAAAGTGGTGTGAATTTTTTAAAGTCACTTTTTTTTTTTTTTTTTTTACCACATTTAGCCCAATACTTGAAATATTTTAAATAGGCTATAATGTCACAGTTAAATCTAAATATTAAATGTTAAACCTAAATGTTAAATCTAAATCTAAATGTGAAATCTAAATGTTAAAATCTAAATCAAAATGTTAAATCTAAATGTTTAATCAAAATGTTAAATGTTAAATCTAAATGTTTAATCAAAATGTTAAATGTAAAATCTAAATCTAAATGTTAAATCTCAATTTAATCTAAATGTTAAATCTAAATCTAGATGTTAAATGTTAAATCTAAATGTGCTTGGTGAAACTAAATATTTAGCTAATATGCAAATGAACACTGCCGGTCACCGAAGTACCAAAATAAGCCAGGGTGGTTAGACTGTGTTTATAGCATCAAATAACGATTTAAAACCAAACTAATTAGAGAAAATGAACACTTGAAGATACATCAGCGTGATAAGAACTACCTAAAAATGACAGAAACCATGTTTGGGGAAATTTTATTTGATGTGTAGGCCTACTTTGAGTTTTTAGTGTCCCATCCTTGCTTGCCAACATGCCAACAATAATGTTAGCCCAGTAGAGATTTGCTACTAGCATCAATGTACTTCACGCATTATTGACCATTGGACATCGTTATGATGTCCAATGGTAAAAAACTAGTTAGCTAATGTTAGCTAGTTTCATATAGCTTACATGCTAACATAAGGAACATATGCTACGTGAGTTAGAAAACAAACTTACTGAGTGCTGTGGTGGCTCTAAGGTTGATACTCACACTGCTGAAATTCTGAATTGCGGCCAAAACGGCCCTTCCAGTGTTTTCAGCTAAATCGGATAAGGATGAGACACTAAAAACTCAAAGTACATGTCAAATAAAATTTCCCCAAACATGGTTTCTGTCATTTTAGGTAGCCTAAGTCTTATCATGCTGATATGTTCAAGTGTTCATTTTCTCTGATTAGTTTGGTTTTAATTTGTTATTATAAATTATAAACACAGTCTAACCACCCAGGTTTTTTATTTTGGTTCTTCCGGTGACCGGCACTGTGCATTTGCATATTAGCGAAATATTTAGTTTCACCAACATTTAGATAACATTTAGATTTAACATTTAACATTTAGATTTAGATTTAACATTTAGATGTAACATTTAGATTTAGGGGGCGGCACGGTGGTGTGGTGGTTAGCACTCTTGCCTCACAGCAAGAGGGTTGCCAGTTCGATCGCGGGCATGGGAGCCCTTCTGTGCGGAGTTTGCATGTTCTCCCCGTGTCAGCGTGGGTTCTCTCCGGGCACTCCGGCTTCCTCCCACAGTCCAAAGACATGCAGATTGGGGACTAGGTTAATTGATAACTCTAAATTGTCCGTAGGTGTGAATGTGAGCGTGAATGGTTGTTTGTCTCTATGTGTCAGCCCTACAATAGTCTGGCGACCTGTCCAGGGTGTACCCTGCCTCTCGTCCGATGTCAGCTGGGATAGGCTCCAGCCCCCCCACGACCCTCAGGAGGATGCAGCGGTTAGAAGATGAATGAATGAATGAATGAATGAATTTAGATTTAGATTTAACATTTAATATTTCGATTTAACTGTGACATTATATTTAACATATTTGAAATATTGCTGTAAATGTGGTAAAAAGTGACCTTAAAAAATTCTTACCACTTTTTTAAACGTTGTTTGAAGCTAAATGTTGCAAAATGTTGCTGTTAATTTCAGCACCCCATATGTGTGCCGCTGTTTTGCAGACTTGTATGCACTGTACTCAGAGTTGCCTTTGCAATGAAGAAAGTAACCTGAACTGTCAGGTAAAGGTAAATGGAGAGTCTGAAGATGTGTGTGATGGTGTCGCCTATCCGAGTGCATGTAGCAATGCAGGCCACTCCATGAGGGATACTCGTTAAAAAATTTACATGTAAGCTCTCATGTAGAAATTTAGCCTGAATAATACTTGTCAGAATTTTATAACATGTAATTTTACAGCTAATAAAATCATAAGCATTTTGAGGAACAATTTAGGTAAAGTCTACACAAGAATGAGTGTAAGACATGGGATGGGCAGGGGCCTGGCACCTAAGTCTGGGCCATATGCATATGCAGTCTCTGTGGGCCCCTGCCCTTCTATTCTTGATTCATGCCTCTCTCACACCTTTTTAAAGTCAGTTCTTCATTTTCTTTCTTTTCTTCCTTTCTTTTCTTCCTTTCTTTTGTTTTTTTTGGAACCCAGATTTCCCTTTCTTGGGGAAGGACATGTCACACTCTTGTATCTCTCTTGTGACACAAGAGAGATAGAGTTGCATTAACTCGAACTACAATAACATTGAGAGCAGTCTAAAGGGACATGTATAAACATTACTTTATATGGTGCATATAAGCTATTGAAATAATTATTGGCAGATTCATATATCTGTACGTCATAGATTAATTTGGAAATGATTCATGGGTAACAGTTAGCTATCATCAGCGTTATGTCCTGTCAATTAACGGTTTGGGGTTGTTTTACAAATAGGCTGATTTATCTGTGCTAATACTATGGATTTATGTTAACATGTATTTTCAGACATTAAAATTTTTGAAAAAAAAAAAAAAAATCAAAAAATGATGAATCAATTATTTGGCAGTCCCCCTACAGTTACTCTGGGGACCCCTAGGGGCCACAGACCCCCTGTTGAAGACTGATTCTCAAACAGGTATTTGACTATTATTTTGATTGGACCTCTTTCTCAGGACTGTGTGGGTGAGGAACCTCTCTCTTACTCCTAATAGTGGCACCCACAAGGGGTGGGGGGTCATGACCCTCTGATACCAATTACTGCCCCCACCCCCCCCCCCCACCCCCCCAATTGGATGCCAATATTATTGTATTTCAGAGTCTGTTGTAGCGCACTCATTTTTTAAGCTAGCAAAGGTTATGATATCATGTAATAACCCGTGCAGTAATAATAACTTATTAAATAATCTAAAGTTTTGTGGGCACTATATACTGCGGTGTGGCTGTGTGGGTGTTTGCTAGCTGCTAGGTTGCTCACCTGGCAGCTGCAACTCCCCTTCTTTACAAGGTCATGGAAGCAACTGGAGGACACATCATACAGGCAACTCCTCTGCTGCCACAACTCCACAAGGTTTTCATCTTTACTGGAATCCCACAAATTTCTTTTAGCATGTTTTGCCTCCATGGCAAGCTGCCATCCCCATATTTGTTAGGGTTTAGCACCAGTGTGTCATTCCATGCTGCATTTCTATTGGTTGGTTAGTAGATATAGGTCATAACAGCAGTTACACTGTAAGATGGTCATCCCAGATTTCTGACACTGTCACTTTTTTCCCAGGCTGTCTTTGATGGCAAGCCTGTGACCACGGCCATCCTTGAAGCTGTTTCACTGTGTGACACAGGACCCCTGTTTTAGAATCATGACCAAAGATGTCGCCATGTTGCAAACGCATCGCTTGTGGTGTAAATGAGACCTAAGTGAACTGATTCAAGTTGTGAATTTCTCAACACGTTAATCTTTAGCTTCCACTCGGTTGGTGATGAGATGCTTCTTAGTGAAATGCACCTTGAGAGTTGTAGTTCACTTCTCTCATCAGGTTTTATGTCGACAGGCATGGACCTTTGACTCTTTGTCAAAGAACAAGGAATTTTCTGACACAGTTGTTGGTCTTTTTTACTGATGATTCAACCAGAGGCCTGTACTACAAAGTAGGGCTTTCCCAATTTGGAAAAAATCATAATCACGATTATTTTGGTCAAAATTGAAATCATGATTATGCAAACGATTATGTGGCGCACGTGATGACTTATTTACACGACGGCATGTCATTTCTGTCTCAACATGGTCGCGCATTTACAATTCTCCTCTGCTCTCTGTATTGCACACGGCGGAGTTCGGCCCTGATGTGCGCGCGCGCACACACAACCCTGAAATTAACCTGCTCCGGAGCAGGTTGGCTGTTCAGCATAAGTTACCACAGTGATGTATCCCAGGTAAAAAGAATACCAGCTTCGTAGTACTGAAAACCCAGAGTTAACCCTGAAGTTACCTCACTAACTCCAAATCCTGTTTCATAGTATAGGCCTCAGGAGAGCTGCTCCAACTTTGAGTCACATGACATTGTGGGGAAAAAAAATAATCCGACCAGGAGCGCCAAAAATAGCTCATCCCAGTGCCCACTTCTGTTAATGAATGAATGAAACAAAAAGAAAAGGTATGACTACTCTTTTAACTATGTCCTCTAGACGATACTTCAAAACACTTGTGGATGAGAACGCAGACTGATTCCCAGTTTACTGGTTGTTAGAAATGTTGGAAACATAAAAGAATCATGTTGATGTCATCATGATACAGATCCCTTGAAAATAGATAAATGCTAATGAATTACTCACCAGGATGCCAATTATTTAACTCATTAACACCCATTAACACTTACAGACATTATAATGGGATGTATTACACTTTAGTTTCATGAGAATGTGCTACTGTCTTATCAGACTGTTAGTATAACTGTGTCTGTCTGTCTATCTGTCTATCTGTCTGTCCTGTTAGGTTATCAATATGGCCTCATGGATTATTCAGATGACTGTAATGGTGCTATCTGTCTTCATCAGCGGTGGCCACGGGAAGAGGGACAAGGTGCTCTACTGCTCTGGTGAGTCACCAGTGCTCTAACTGAATCATTTGATCAGAAGAAATATTGTAAATTGCAATTCCATCTGTTGGAGGGAAACAAAACTATTATGTCCGACCATGTGACGGTATGTACAAATGATACATGCTTGTTACTGCACCTTAGCATAGATAAAGAAAACAAAAACTTTCCAAAAGGAGAAACCAAGTCTGTGGCTGGACTGTGCATGTGTTGAGTGTGCTAAATTGTGGCCACATTGTTACCCAGATAGTCAGTGTCATCTATAATATGAATTCTTGGATATAAATCGTACATCTTTAGTCCATCATTCACCCAGTAATATTTGTTCTTAAAGTGAGCTGAAGCAGTTTAAGTCAAATAACTGTGCACTGTTTGTGCCTTGCTGTAAAAGCCTCCTGAAGACGAAACTGAAGACTGTTTGAGCAGCATTTCCTGTGGAAGTTCTTTGGCAGCTTATCTCACCCTTTTTCTGTCCTTGCTTCTGAATCAGGCTTTGCGGGTAGTTTAATAAACCCATTGCACAATAACAACAACCGCATATCTCTTGAGGAAGTGAATCAAATGATTATTGATCGTGGTTTTTTTTTTCTGTGCAAGGCAAATGATATCAGTGCAAACACCAACCCGGTCTCATGCTGAAGTTGTCAAATACCGGTGCTTTGGCAGTGACTTCTGGCATCAGATATTGATGAAAAAAGCCGCTCTTTCACGTTGGCATGGTTGCGGTGGGTCGCGAGCGCGGGGGGAACATGACGGGACAACAACATAAGTTAAGGGGAAGAAAGTCTGTATAGGGCGGGCAAGGGTAGGTGGATGTGTCCAACAAGCACCGACTTTAACCTTGGAGGCTGGTTTTCACTTCCAGTTTGTTTGTAAAGTCCAACCCTGTTATTTTTTTCATAACCCAATCACGTGAGTGTGTTGGCTAAATGTAACCAAGTGCGTTTGTTGTTGAAGGAAAAAAACATCAGTTTGGGGGGTTGCACTGACATAGATTTATTTTTAAAGAGACTGTATGTAATCTGTACATTTCCTGTGAAAACAGAAGTGTATTTTGAAAATAGACGATACATGTAACAGCCTGACACAACGTCCCAGAACATCAACAACCAATGCACCCAGGGTACCTTGCACGTCATATGTCAACATTGAAGGTCCATGACCAAAGGTCAGTTTTTGATGAGGTCAGAGTGAGAATTTGTTGGAAACACTGTTGTTCATTTTGAAAGAGCAATAGCCAGTGGGGAAGCTCCAACACTCTGATAACCGATGGTGCAACTTCGTCACTCACTTTATCTGGGAAAGACTCTTGTTTGTATGGATGGCCCTGCTTTGCTGCAGTCCAGCCAAAAACTGGGGCACACTTGTTGTTCTTTACATTTTTATGAAGTGTTTGCCATTGTGCACATTAAAAGAAGATATGCATTTATCTGCAAAAATCATACCATGTCTCTGATGTTTGAGGAAAAAATAAATAAATACTGTGATCTTGGGATGGGGAGCACTGCCAGTTAGATTTAAGTAGTGCAAGTGACGTAAGTGGACAAATAATCCCACAGATTCTAAAAGTTTAAGATGAAGTTTAAACATCTTTTTTTTTAAATTCACAATTTTAAGGTCATACTTAAAACAGCTGTAATGAAATGTCTGTAGTATGCACAGTGTACGTATCTGGACAAAATGAAACCGGGGGTTGCTCTTAAGCTCTAGTAGATGTATACAATTTACTGTGTAACTTATTTGTATTCACTAGTACCTGACCAATACATCAGCCAATATTCACTTGTCACAGGTGTACTGGATCAGTGTACAGTATGTGTTGGCTGATGTGGTACTGCAAATAGTGGTGTAACATTACAAAAAACAATGTCTTCATTCAATAGTCTGTCCACCTGAGAGCACTGACAAGTTGACTTTTATATTGTAAAACGTTTATGCTGTAAACTGAATAATGGCTTATATATTGTAGGGCTGAGCAATCAATAGCAATATCAATATTTATTGATGACATCATGATATGAGACTAGTTATTGTCTTAGGTTTTGGATATCATAATATCTCAAGTGTTGTCTTTTCCTGGTTTTCAAGGCTGCATTACAGTTAAGTGTTGTAATTTTCTGAACTTATCAGACTATTCTAGCTGTTCTATTATTTGCCTTAACCCACTTAGTCATTATATCCACATTACTGATGATTATTTATCATATACAGTCAGGTCCATAATTATTTGGACAATGATACAGTTGTCATCATTTTGGCTCTGTACACCACCACAATGGGTTTTAAATGAAACAATGAATACCTGCTTAAAGTGCAGACTCTCAGCTTTCATTTAAGGCTTTTTTCAAAAATGTAGTATGAACCGTGTAGGAATGACAACCATTTCTTCACACAGTCCCCCAACTTTAAGGGCTCATAAGTATTTGGACAAACTAACATAATCATCAATTAAACAGTCAGTTTTAATACTTGGTTGCAAATCCTTTACAGTCAATGACTGCCTGAAGTGTTGGACACATAGGCATCACCAGATGCTGGGTTTCTTCCCTGGTGATGCTCTGCCAGCCCTTTACTGCAGCCGTCTGCACTTCCTGCTTGTGTTTTGGGTGTTTTGCCCTCAGTTTTGGCTTCAGCAAGAGAAACGCATGCTCAGTTGGATTCAGGTCAGATGATATGACTTGGCCATTGCAGAAGATTCCACTTCTTTGCCTTAAAAATGTCTTTGGTTGCTTTTGCAGTATGCTTCAGGTCATTGTCCATCTGCACTGTGAAGCATTGTCCAATGAGTTTTGAAGCATTTGGTTGACTCTGAGCAGATAATGGTGCCCCAAACACTTCAGCTTTCATCCTGCTGCTCTTGTAAGCAAGACAAGACTTCACTAGAATAAATACAGAGGGTTTATCACAAGATGCAAACCATTGGTTAGCCTTAAAAATGGAAGGCCAGATTAGAGTTTATCAAAAACCATCTAAAAAGACTGAACAGCATACTATTGACAGATAAAACAAAGATCAACTCACAGAATGATGGGAAGACAAGAGAAGGAAGAAGGGAAGGAACTGCTCATGATCCAAAGCACACCACCTCATCAGTGAAGCATGGTGGAGGTACTGTTATGTCATGGCCATGTATGGCTGCCAGTGGAACTGGTTCTCTTGTATTTATTGATGATGTGACTGCTGACAAGAGCAGCAGGATGAAAGCTGAAGTGTTTGGGGCACCATTATCTGCTCAGATTCAACCAAATGCTTCAAAACTCATTGGACGATGCTTCACAGTGCAGATGGACATTGACCTGAAGCAGACTGCAAAAACAACCAAAGACATTTTTAAGGCAAAGAAGTGGAATCTTCTGCAATGGCCAAGTCATATCATCTGACCTGAATCCAATTGAGCATGCGTTTCTCTTGCTGAAGCCAAAACTGAGGGCAAAACACCCAAAACACAAGCAGGAAGTGCAGACGGCTGCAGTAAAGGGCTGGCAGAGCATCACCAGGGAAGAAACCCAGCATCTGGTGATGCCTATGTGTCCAACACTTCAGGCAGTCATTGACTGTAAAGGATTTGCAACCAAGTATTAAAACTGACTGTTTAATTGATGATTATGTTAGTTTGTCCAAATACTTATGAGCCCTTAAAGTTGGGGGACTGTGTGAAGAAATGGTTGTCATTCCTACACGGTTCATACTACATTTTTGAAAAAAGCCTTAAATGAAAGCTGAGAGTCTGCACTTTAAGCAGGTATTCATTGTTTCATTTAAAACCCATTGTGGTGGTGTACAGAGCCAAAATGATGACAACTGTATCATTGTCCAAATATTTATGGATCTGACTGTATCTCATTATGAAAGCACCAAATTCAACCCTACAATATTGTCGCAATATTGATATTGAAGTATTTGTTAAAAAATATAATAAAATTGGATTTTCTCCATATCACCCATCCCTAAAATATTTTATTATTGGATGTATTATATTGACATCTTGGCCTTAAAAATCCAAAATCAATCAGGTTTACCAGCATTTTTTTTCCCACTCGAACATGCTAAAGCTTTAGTTTGCCTGTTTGAGTGTCTGTGCCCATTCAGAATGATGAATAAAAAATCAACAATAAAATCCAGATCATAAGAAGTCTGATTTTTGTATTTGATGCTAAACGTGCTTTAAATAGCTTTAACTAGCATTTTGCACCTATGAAATCGATATTGTCAAAACTCTGATTTTCTAATGTTTTGGACAGACACTTGTCACAGTTCATCAAAGGTCAGCAGCCTAAACAGCAACATTGTGTTAGTCAGTATAGTTTATTAACAGTGCCATGCTCACTGCTGGACACGTAGTGCTCTTTAGTTACCAACAATGACCTTATGAGTAACTTTGAATGTATCGACTGATGTTCACTAAATTACAAGCTGCAGCTTGTCTTGTTGCCATCACTGAGGTTTACCTTTGTTTCCCAGCATGTAAGGCGATAGTGGATGAACTGAACCACTCAATCAGTCAGGTGGACCCAAAGAAAACCATCAACGTCGGCGGCTTTAGACTCAACCCTGATGGAACCATGAAAGACAAAAAGGTACAGTACACTGATAAAGATGCCCTCAGCTTACCACTCATCTGTCTACTACACCTCTTAGTTACTGTATATGTAGTTGTTGAAGTATAAGCTGAACTACTGTTTGGTTATTGGCAGTGCTGGAAGAAGTATTCATATGCTTTACTTACTTAAATACTCCATTACAAATAAAAGTCCTGCATTCAGAACCTTTCTTACATGAAAGTATGCAAGTATTATCAGCAAAGTCTGAAAAGAAAATGAGATTTTAGCGTTGCTAAAAATAATTAAATACATTATTTTGAAAACTGTTTTTCATAATGGTATTCAAGTAAATGTATTTAGTTACTTTTCACTACTGGTTATTGGTTCAGAGGGAACTAAAGCTCTGTCCTACTTGGCTAGCTTTTGTTCCACATTAACTTCTGAGTCCCCCACAGCTGTGCACTGGCACAGCAACAGGACCCAATACAGGAACCCCTCAGAAAAAAACACATAGCGGAATGAGTAACTATAGATAATTCCCAAACCAATTACCAGAATAAAGGTTATTATTGTATGTTTCTGCAAATGTAATGCATACGTTACCTTAAAATACCTAGTTTTGAGTCTCGGTAAAAACAACCTCTTTTCATTGCACTACACCCAGTGGGTACACAGTGACCACATTTCGTGCCTAACAAGCTGCTAAAAATGCAATGATGACGTGCAAAAAACAACCAAATTTGTTGTTTTTGACCTTGAACAGTGGTCTACAGCTTGGCCGGTGTCTCACCGAGGTGACACACCGTTCACCATCCCCTCCATGTTTCCGAGTGTTTTCAAAAATGTTAATGCCAACATATTCTTTTGGTGACTGGGCTGATAATTCCTCAGTTATTATTGTCACCCATCAAAGGATTTAAAATGTGTAGAATTTATCATTACAATTGGCTGGAGAATGTGCTTAATCATTGTCTTTATCAAGTTCTAAATGAATACTCACACGGTATTTTGAAGGTCACCAGTTTAAGTTCTTTCTAGGCTACAGCTTTTTCAGCATCATATTTTTTCAGCCTTTGTGACATTTTCAGTGACCATGATATCAACAGGAAAATCCACTTGGACCTTTGTGCCTTGTGCATTATTTTTCTGTAATCACATAGCTCGTTGTCCATTAGACAACCAACTGTATTTTAGGTTGTTATCTGTCTCTTGTGAGTACGCCCACATTATGGAAGTGCAATACTAGATCACTGTACTGTAGTCAAGGGAAAATCAGTGATTTCTGTGGGTAGTGGGGAAGGTCTGTAAATTATTTTTTTTAACACTGTTTATGAAAAGAGTAATTTATTCAGCAGTAAATGTACTATTTTCTGTCTGGGATTTACACAGAAGTTTACTTAAACTATATCTCCCGTGTAATTGTATGTCATTATTGCAATATATTATTTTTCAGTTAAAAGTATGTTGGTAATTTCAGTGTTCGTAGTCACAGTCTTTGTTTCAGTTTATATGCACACACTGGGTTTGCCTCATTCAAAATAAAGCAACATTCAAACTTTGTGCTATAATCAGTGATGTGAAGGTATCACTGCATTCTCTTCAGAGTGGATTGATCTCTGGTTTTCTGTGTCTGTGTGTGTTTGAGTGGGCACAGTGACACTATGGATCCAGGTTATTGTTCCTGGTCTAATGAGGTCACATCCCACTGGAACCTGGATATCCTCTATTGCCCAGGGACCAGGCTATCATGAGGTGTCCAGCTCTGCCATTGATTTTCTTGGCTTTAATCTCTGATAGCTGGACTGACCGGTGTGTGTAAGTAAGACAAGAGGGCATAAATATCTATATTTTTAAGTCTTACAATGATGTGTACAATATGTCTCTATCTGTAAAATACTCTCTGTAAACAGATATTTGCATATGTAATTAAAATCTGTAGGCTACTTGACAAGATTTTGGTATCAGAAGTGTACCATTTGTAGGCCGAGTATATTGATTAATCATGTTTGAGTGGGCTTTGATTGCATGCAGGTAAACAGTTCATGTGGAGAGCAGAAGAACTGAAAAGCAGTGGCTGAAAAGAACTCTCGGACCCTATAAACCTCTGAAAACGTTTTTCTGCATGTGAATGCAGATTGTTGCCTTGCTCAATTCAATCTCCATTATTGTGTCTCAAGTTGCTAATAGGGCTGTAAACAATGACTGGCTCATGGAAGAGGAAGTACTGACCCACATATCCATCATATGTTATCTGGATATCTGCTGGCTACACCCGAACCCCCGAAATATTGGCCGATGCCCCCAATGGCTTAATCACCATCAGACCCATAGCCAATAGGTTATGAGATAAGATTATGAGAATTCTTACCAAATGTACATTTAAAGTACTTTAGAGTTACTTTAAATCTACTGGTGGGCCCCATCTCCATAACTGCTGCTATGTTAACTGCAACTACACACTCAACACAAATGGTCACGCTAATAAGCATTTTGCTATCATTGTCAGCATGCTGCTCCAACAGCTAAGCAACAATCATCCTCAGCCATCTCACTTTAGGAAGCAACAAGGCGTGGATTTCTGTCATCACCAAATCATGTTAATCCGGCTAACTAGCATCTGAACCAGAGTCCTCCACTGGGTAACCAGCAAAAAGCTGTGTAACAGGTAAAAATATGTGTATATATATAAATTCATGGGTACGGACACGGATAGAAATTAACTACATGCGGGTGGGCAGCGGGTGAGAATAAAAATGTATGTTTTATTTTTTGTAATGTAACAGATGAAGAAGATGTATGGTATATGTGTAATATTTTGACATCTGAATCACTTTATCAAGCTGCAGTTCCCTTTATTTTGAAAGTCAATGACACAAGTTGAACCTTTGACGCCGTCGTCACTGTCATCACCAATGTGGAGGACTTCAGGGATGAAACTTTGTAGCAAGTGCCAAGGGTGAGGTGGCAGCCTACATTGAGTTCAGGACACCCAAGAAGGATCCTTCTGAGGTTTTATGGTGCTAGAACATGCTAAAATGTTTCCTAACCTGGCAGTGATTACACAGAATGTTTTCGCCATCCTGGCATCAAGCGCAGCTGGTGAAAGAGGCTTTTTCTCCATTGGGTTTGCTTAATGCAAGTGACTGTAGCCTGTATGGGTTTAATCATGGGCGTGTTTTGGGCCACAGGACTTCTATTAGCGGGTGTGGGCAGGTACAGCTTTGACTTAGACATAATGACAGGTAATGGGTCGGTTCTGGTACTGAGCACTGGGTATTTGCGGGTGCGGGTTTTAAAAAATGGACCTGTGCAGGACTCAGAACTACATCCTTAAGATAATTACCATGTCACTATGCTATAGGATGTGCGCGCCTCAGACTTCACACCATGTGCACAGTTTCAGCTGAGATAGCTGCAGGTGAGATGATTTTGAGCCCATTGGCAGGTGTTTATATGTTTCTCAGTCTGTAGACTTTGGTTTTGTCCATACGATGGCATCATATCCGTGCTAGATACGGTCACGAATCTTTACAGGTGTGTAGTTTAGATCCAAATGAAGGTAAATTTCCAGGGTAGGTGTGGTGCTTTAAGTCGTGGATAGCTATATCATGGCTGGAGTGATCCCATCACAAGACGGTCTCTTGTTCTTGCTACATACATTTGAGCCTTCATCTCCCTGTCAGTGACTTAACATTTGTCGGAACTATTCCAATATGAGCGCAATAGATTAATCATCAGTCATCTTTCTGACAGTTAACAATGATAATTGAGATATCACTGTGCTGATAGTTTACAGGTATATGTGATGAATTAGTCATATGGGTGCTAAAAATAGCCACAGCTCACGTTTTGGTGCCCCCAGGAATCATTTTCTTTTGGGTTGGGTGCTACCAGCGTATTATCTAAATCTTGCGAGTGTGCTGTCAAATTGGTGAAGATGTTTTCTTAATTTTTTTGGTGTTTTGTCTATCTTCATGTGTTTTCTTAATTTGCTTATTTTGAGCCCTCAGGGCCTCCATATCTTCCTCCTCTTTCAGTCAGCAAAAAAGAAAACCGCTCAGCAGTCATACAGACAGTTTGGTTCCTGCTCTGAGTCTGTTCAGCCCCATCCTCTCTCTGTGATCACCTCACTTTTTTTTCATCATAATTCCTGCATTGCATTGCTGATTAACACATTATGGTTCCATAATTGCAAAGTCATCCAACTGAATATCCAACTATCATAAACGTAACCTAAAGAAAACCTAAATCCAAAATAATGACAACTTTCTGCTGCATTACTGACTATTTCAATTTTAAGTTTTGTGATCACAGAGAGGGTTAGAGGTGACAGGAAGTGCCTCTAGAGCTCCCAGACCCCAATAAAACCTGTCTCATCATTTTTTCCAAAAGCTCAGTTATTGCCATAATATGAGCTTTTTAAGATTTGTCCTCTCTGGATAGCTGAATTTTGTGGTTAGAAAAGGAGCATGGCTGGAGGTTCAAACAGAGAGGAAGATGAGTTTTTAAACTGAGGCATGCTGGCATGAAGTCAACTCAGAGCTACTGCAGCAAATTTTCCAGGCTTTTGGCTAGATCTAGAGTTTTTTGGCAGCAGGCTCTGTGGCAGAGCAGCTAATACAAACTTTACCAGAGCTTCATTTTAAATGAATAATATGCCACTCTGGGAGAGAGTTTTGAATTGTGTTGCAAACTGTTGCCAACTGTTACTCTTGGGTCTTCTGTCTTTGGCCTGAGGCTTAATTCCACTCTCAACAGTTTACAGTTCCTTCATGTCTGCAATAATGTTTCCTTTGACATGATGTTCTTGAATCGGTGGCTCAGTTGGAGATTAAATCAATTTTTGACATCTCTCAGAAGATAAGATTGCTCTCCAAAATGTATGCTTTAGATTATGGGTACCAAAACCTGGCTTCCTTCATTTAAAGTTACTTTACAATGTTACTTTCTGTGTAGAGTAATAAGTTACTTAGTACACTCCTTTTGGATTACTTTGACCAAAATGACCTCAGAAGAACTAATGCTCATTTCAAATGGATGATGGTCATGTTGTTTCACAGCATGTAATCAAAGCACAGAAGCTCCACTTTATTACAGTTCATTTCAAATCCAGTGCTTCACAGGTCTGACCCATTCATGCATTCATATACAGTGGTTACCTCTTAGGATTAAAATCCCCTGCTTTTATTAATAATAGCATGATGATAAAGAACACTTAAATAGTCTAGACCTTTTAAAATAAATGAATAGCCTTGGACACAGAGAGGGTCATGCAGAGGATCAAAGTCTAATAATTACGAGATATAGATAAGTATTTGTGGGCCTTTGATATGAAACACAGTAAACAAATGTTGAGGTTAGCACAGCAAAAAGAATGGCATGCGATTGAGTTACTAAGAGGAGTACAAATTAATACACCGGAGCTGGAAGACCCACCTGCCAGTTTCTCGGTGCGCCGCTTAGCTACAGCAGCACTAGAGAGAGTTATGCATAAAAACGCAACTGTGTGCCAGTGTTGCTCTGCATTTGTAGGGGATGTGAATGGAATCATCCAACATACACTAACATCAGCCTGGAAGTGCTGATCACCAGGACGAAGAAAAAACAAACCAGAGACCAGCTCCTAATCCCCGCTGCTTTCAGGCAGCCTTAGGACGCAAAAGCAGAACGGGATATGTTGTAGACGTTGCAGGTGTATTAATGGAAACACATTTAACTTGATAACGCATAGCCCCAGATGTGCCAATCGCTGGCTCCTTTCTAGGCCTATAATGTAGCGTAAAATGACATGACAACTCACAACAATCAGGGGATTTATTCTGTGGGCACACTGGCAGAAGTGGAGTAGTGTGGATCAGTGTGGATGAATTAAAAATGAAAACAATAAACAGTGTATTTCGGGTGGTAACTGGTGTTGTGACATTGTAAATGTAATATAGTAACATTACCTGAAATCCTGTTGGTAACGCGTTATATTACCTCATTACTGCTAAAATGTCATATATTACTGTAAGGCGTTACTTTTGTAACATGTTACGAAAGTAACTCAATGTGTTACCCCCAACACCAGTGGAGACAGTATTGGATTAAACTCAATTCATCCCATCTATTACTTGAGTTTTTCAAACAGTAGACAAAAAGAACATAGAAATCTACTACCAAAGCATCAATTCATGATACACTATCCCACAAGTATGAGAAATATACAGTACAGGCCAAAAGTTTGGACACACCTTCTCATTCAATGCGTTTTCTTTATTTTCATGACTATTTACATTGTAGATTCTCACTGAAGGCATCAAAACTATGAATGAACACGTGGAGTTATGTACTTAACAAAAAAAGGTGAAATAACTGAAAACATGTTTTATATTCTAGTTTCTTCAAAATAGCCACCCTTTGCTCTGATTACTGCTTTGCACACTCTTGGCATTCTCTCCATGAGCTTCAAGAGGTAGTCACCTGAAATGGTTTCCACTTCACAGGTGTGCCTTATCAGGGTTAATTAGTGGAATTTCTTGCTTTATCAATGGGGTTGGGACCATCAGTTGTGTTGTGCAGAAGTCAGGTTAATACACAGCCGACAGCCCTATTGGACAACTGTTAAAATTCACATTATGGCAAGAACCAATCAGCTAACTAAAGAAAAACGAGTGGCCATCATTACTTTAAGAAATGAAGGTCAGTCAGTCCGGAAAATTGCAAAAACTTTAAATGTGTCCCCAAGTGGAGTCGCAAAAACCATCAAGCGCTACAACGAAACTGGCACACATGAGGACCGACCCAGGAAAGGAAGACCAAGAGTCACCTCTGCTTCTGAGGATAAGTTCATCCGAGTCACCAGCCTCAGAAATGGCAAGTTAACAGCAGCTCAGATCAGAGACCAGATGAATGCCACACAGAGTTCTAGCAGCAGACCCATCTCTAGAACAACTGTTGAGAGGAGACTGCGCGAATCAGGCCTTCGTGGTCAAATAGCTGCTAGGAAACCACTGCTAAGGAGAGGCAACAAGCACAAGAGATTTGTTTGGGCCAAGAAACACAAGGAATGGACATTAGACCAGTGGAAATCTGTGCTTTGGTCTGATGAGTCCAAATTTGAGATCTTTGGTTCCAACCTCCGTGTCTTTGTGAGACGCAGAAAAGGTGAACGGATGGATTCCACATGCCTGGTTCCCACTGTGAAGCATGGAGGAGGAGGTGTGATGGTGTGGGGGTGTTTTGCTGGTGACACTGTTGGGGATTTATTCAAAATTGAAGGCACACTGAACCAGCATGGCTACCACAGCATCCTGCAGCGACATGCCATCCCATCCGGCTTGCGTTTAGTTGGACGATCATTTATTTTTCAACAGGACAATGACCCCAAACACACCTCCAGGCTGTGTAAGGGCTATTTGACCAAGAAGGAGAGTGATGGAGTGCTGCGGCAGATGACCTGGCCTCCACAGTCACCGGACCTGAACCCAATCGAGATGGTTTGGGGTGAGCTGGACCGCAGAGTGAAGGCAAAGGGCCAACAAGTGCTAAACACCTCTGGGAACTCCTTCAAGACTGTTGGAAAACCATTTCAGGTGACTACCTCTTGAAGCTCATGGAGAGAATGCCAAGAGTGTGCAAAGCAGTAATCAGAGCAAAGGGTGGCTATTTTGAAGAAACTAGAATATAAAACATGTTTTCAGTTATTTCACCTTTTTTTGTTAAGTACATAACTCCACATGTGTTCATTCATAGTTTTGATGCCTTCAGTGAGAATCTACAATGTAAATAGTCATGAAAATAAAGAAAACGCATTGAATGAGAAGGTGTGTCCAAACTTTTGGCCTGTACTGTAGGTCCTCCAACACATGTGGTGAATGAAATGAGACAAAACAACAGCCAAAAAAGAAAAAAAAAAGGCCAAAGCTTAAAGATGGTTAACTGTCTTTTGTCGATTAAAAGGTAAAGCCAGTTCTGTTTCACAAATCACAGCTTTTGTCCCGCTGTACTAAGTAATACACGCGTCCATATATTGGTAAAGTCTCACTGTAAGGTGTTGTTAAATGACACCAGTGTACACTGAACACTGTGATGAAACACTTTTAACACTGACTACAGATCTATATGAACACGGGACCTTTGTTAATTTGAACTGATAAACGTTTGAACAACGGTTAGAGACTTCTCTTTATGAATCAATTAGATGACTGCACAGAGAGGGTAAAGTTAGTGTGCAGGTTGAAGTGTAAAGGACACCAACAGAAAGCCAGGACTCCACACTGCGTAACAATGGTTTATTTATCTCTCCATGACCAGAGTATCAGACACAGTTGAACACCATGTTGCCCTTCTAGTGGTTTCAACTATTGTTTGATGGATACTACATTTATGTCATCCAAATGTGAGTGTCCTTCATGGTGCTATTAATGCTGCTATCTGTGTCATTCGTGGCTTCTCATTAAGCAGTTGTCTAAAGGTGGATTAATTTAGATATGAATGCTAATTACTCTTCTTGTGCCCCCTGTGGGTCCTGCTTAGATTTCATTTAATTTGCCCCCTAGCTGTGTGTGTGTGCGTACGTGTGTGTGTGTGTGTGTGTGTGTGTGTGTGTGTGTGTGTGTGTGTGTGTGTGTGTGTGTGTGTGTGTGTGTGTGTGTGCCACTTAAAAGGAAAGGCAGTAGGTTTGCAGTACACTCAAACAAAGGTTATGCTAACATGCTCACTATATTGATGCTTATGTAATATTTTACAAAGGACATTTTGAAACTGCTCTTTAGGACAAATTCACATATCAGAACACAGCTCATGGCAATGTACCTTGTACTGGTGCCTCTTGTTGTGACATCACCACATACATTCAGAGCTATCATACACTGAAAATAGAAAATGTTTCAAGCATGAAAGACAGGAGTCATAATCAACAAACATCATCTCTTCTTTGTGGAACTGTGATTTTACACTGATCCTCAACAACCACACAAGAAGAAGAAGCAGATAGAGGAATTTCAACATGTATTAGAGTTTATTTGAGTAAGATGTTCCGTCAAGAAGTGATTTAATATTGCACTTTCAATATTCACTTAAGAAACTTTTTTTTTTCTTAATGGTCAAAACCAACACATTTTCAATCCGATCTTGTCACGTATCGACATTTGGTCATGGACTTTCACGTCGACATATAACATGCAAGGTACCCTGGGTGTATTGGTTGTTGACATTCTGGGACGCCGTGTCAATTTAAGTTGTTTACTTTCTTTGTCTCTTGTCAAAATATACTTACGTATATATACGTTTTCATAGGAATTGTACAGTTTGCATACAGTCTCTTTCAAAATAAATGCTCTACGTCTGTACAACACCACAAATTGATGTTTTTTTCCTTCATCAACAAACACATATGGTTTACGTTTTGTCATCATCATACACGTGGTTGGGTTTAACGTTTCAAAAACTAGTGCTTCGTCAGTGACTCCCAGCGTTAGACACTGATGAAAAAAGCTGTGCTTTCACGTCGGCATGATACATGGTTGGTCGCCATTATTATTTAACGGCACCCAGTGCCATCAGGGGGAACACAGCAGACAACAACGGTGTTTGCGCCCTGTGAGATTGTAAAGCCAAAGTTTGTTTATTTTTTCATAAACCCAACCAAGTGCTTTTGTTGAGTAAACCCAATCATGTGCGTGTGTTTGCCAAAGTAACCATGTGCGTTTGTCAGTAATGTCACTAGATGGCACTCAGCTCATGGAGCACAAAGTACCAAAAAACACATTTGAGAAACTCAACAGCAATGTCCCCTTCCAGAAATCCTGACCCAGTTACTCAAGATAATTCACAGACCTTGTTGTGAGCAGTTTCATGTAGGAACTATTTTATTTCTACTGAACTACAGCTGCCAATCGAATCACCGTGCTGAGGGAAGAGTGCATCTACGGCTAGCACACCTAGCACCACTGATTTAGCTAACGTCTCAGCTCAGGGGAGGAGGAAGCTGTTAATGTTTACATCACATGTAGTCCCAAGCAAGAGCCTCTCCTCCATGGATAGATGCACACTTCCTTCTGCGCGATGATATAGTTCCTACATATGACAGCTCACAACAAGGTCTGCAGAATGAATCAAATCAAACGTATCAAATTTATCTTTTTGGCGCTTTGAAACCGAGTGCCGTCTAGTTCCATTATATTGGAAAGAAGGCAGACATCTCTACAGCTGACATCTCCAAAACTCTGGAAATATGTATTTTTGATTTTTGTGTGCACTGTCCCTTTAACTACAGTCTTTCTAGAGCCCCCATTTTAATACTTTTATGTGACACTAGAACTGCCCATTGCCCATTTCTTTATATTTGGTCTAAAAAGTCTTCTCCAATTTTCTGATGGACCGACACACTGGTTTATTTATATAACAGTGGGGAATTTTGCTTTGAATGCGTTACTGGAACCCAGATCAGCTTTTCTGATGAAAACAGTTTTGGGTTGTTATGCTATAGTCTCCATGCCAGGATAGTGTGGTTCCTTCAGACATGAGCTCCTCCTCTGCCCTCAGCTGACACTAACCTCCACCTGTTGCATTGTTCGGTCAATCAAATGTTACTGAGCTGCAGAAGAAGCCAAACCTTGATCCTATGCCCTCCCGGCTCCCTCCTTTTCAGCAGCTTTTGACCTGGTTTGAATCGGAGAGGGAGGGATGTCACAGCTTAGATGCCATCAGTGAGGAGGATTTGCAGGTTTTAAGTCTCTGCTCTTTGGCCTCCTCACAGTAGGACTTCCTGGGGGCATGGGGCTGCTCCGTGGCACAAAAGTTAAACCTGCCTGCTGCAACAATGACACATTTAAGGCCTCCAAAGACATTGAACTTAGTTGGAGCGGTGAGCTGATCTCATAGTGACCAGTGGGAAGTCATGCATTGAGAATGAGAGGATGCACAATGACATGCTGACACAGTGACACATAATATCATGGCCCAGCAATGTGACAGAGTCGGGTGACATGACGTTTGCAGATATATTTTTTAATCCAGAAATCTTTAGCGTTTTTTTCTTTGATGGTTTCTTAAAGGAATAGTTCAACAGAGAGAGATAGATGTCATGCAACAGACCCCTGCACCAGTTATCTTAACTATTCAGCCAGCAGTTTGTTAAATCCATAAACAGAAATTTTAAAGGGCAGTTTGTGGTTTTAAGGGGAGTTATCTTCTGGAACTGTTTTAAGTGGGAAGTCTGTGAGGGATCATTCTATCTTTGCTGGGGCAACAGTGTGAACCTCTGTATAGGGTTAAAAAATCCACCTTCCAACACTAAAGCTCAAAGTTCCACACATATCTTGTTAATGTAATCTGTACAAAAATGAAATGTGTCATTTTAGGGGGAATTACATGCTGCAACTATTTCTTGAGGAGCCACAGTGTATCTATCCACCTACTACACTTGTCTCTTGCCAGCTATAGATGGGATAGACAGATGTGGTCAGTGAGTAGAGGTTTTGTTTGTGATTTGTGCACAAGTACACTGGTACCAAATCCATCAGTTCCATTTAGGATTCCTTGAACTTTGGTTCTGTCTAGAAAATCAGCTGCATTTTCACTGGTTTTGAGCAAAACCATTGTAATCATGGATGCTTCAATAACAGAGGGCATTGCAGAATGTACAACAGAAGTTAACATTAGTAGAAAGGCATCGACTAACTGCGAGCTTCTGTTATTACAGATACTTGTTTTTATCCAAAAATCAAGCATGGGCTGCATATTTATGATAAGAAGATGATTTCTCACTTGACTTCTCCATTATTACCCTCCATCTTCTCTTTCCAACCGATAGAATATGATATGTCCACTGATTCCAGCTGGGAACCAACTTTTTGGGTTCCAGACCTATTTTTTGGGTCAATATGCTTTGAACAGCTCATAATTAGGTGTGCAAACCGGAACAGAACCGTTCCATGTTGGTGGAATTGGGGTATGAGATAAGAAGACATCAGTAAGCTGCACCATGGAGGTTTAAAGAGAACTGGATACAGCATTGGAGGTGGGACCCCATTCACTCCTATGAAAGTTACTCAGTTGCACATGAAGCCAAAAAGTTTAACTGCCGTGTATAAAATTACCCAGAGAATTGGCACTGCCTCTGCACCGTGAGGTCCATAGAGTAGGCTAGAGACCTCCATGAATGGATCAAATTCTGATAGTTAAACATGTCATTTCAAGGGGGTTGTGAGATTTAAAAAAAAAAAAAAAAAAAAAGTATCCATTGATTTACAGATGTCGCCTTCACTATTTAAGTCTATGGGAAAAGGTCTTTTTGGACCACATGGCATCACGTGATGGACATAATTCCATTGTTTGTCCACTACAATAACTGGCTTCAAAGCCCAGCACACTTCCTGGAGGCCTTAGCTGCACACAGTCACTGTTCATCCAGAAATAGTTCCAGCACTGCCTCTAAAACTACAAACTTAATTTTTTTAATTTCAGTTTTTGAACAGATTAAACAGGATAAACAAGATATATAAACAAGATAGTGAGCTTTAGAGTGAGCTTTAGAGGTCCCGTATTACTGAACTTGGGAACATGTGCAGAGGTTTACATTATTCCTCAAGGCCAGCAACAAGGACACAATCACTGACTTCCATTGAGAAATTGTTCCAGCGCTTAACTACCGCATATACGTATATTTACTTTTGACAGAGCCAGGCTAGCAGTTTCCCCCCTGCTTCATGCTAAACTAAGCTGACCACGCCCTGGCTCTGGGTTGATATTGATCTTCTTGTCCTACTCATTGGTAAAAAAGCAGCTAAGCACATTTCCTAGAATGTTGGCTAATTGTTTTGAAGCAGTGCCGGGCATCACCTGTTCTCCATCCTTTTCCAAATTACAAACATGACCCAGCTCCAGGCTATGATTTAATGTTATTCCAAGGATGCATATCATTTACAGTCAAAATTGCCAGCTAATTACAAATCATTGCAATATTTCTCTCTTGTCATAATGAAGTAATATTACTATTATCATTGAATCTTTATCACGGACGTTCATATTCACTAATCCATGCTTTAAATGGCATAATAGTCAAAATGACATTTCAGCTTCTCCTTCCACCCACCACTTTGATGACAATATCATTATTATTATTAATTTATGGGTCTTCATTGGCCCATATCACAAGGACAATGAAATTGAAAGGCCCCTGTCCACAGCGGTGCAATAATGGCTCCCTGTCCAATGGGAATTGAATGGAGGATAGCATCCCTGAGAAGCCTATTCTCTGGCCCAACCGGTCTCTTCCCCCCGCCACCACCGCCACCCCCCAGCCCCATTCTTCAAACAACACTGTGACTGACAGCTCCCTTTCACAGGGCTCCGACTGGCAAGGAAGGGGTTTAATTCCAAACCATTTTGTAGCATGGCATGATAAAGACTCAGACCCAAGCACGGGCTGAGACGGACCGACGTGGTTTTATTGTCGGGTAGGGGGAGTTGTCCTTTTTTTTTTTTTTTTTTTTTTTTTTTGGATGAGATTCAGGATTTAGTTTGAGTTTAAATTTCAAACTCAGTTTTATTTTTATCAAATTCATATATATGATGAGAAAAGTGGAGTCCCACGGCTCTTAGTTTGACAATCTTATGATTTGTATACAATAAAAATATAACCCAACATCTGATCTGCATGTTAAGCAAAAACGACACTGCACTACATTTAGCTGACAGCTGTCTGATTATGAAAATTATGCATGGTTACTGATGAAAAATGCCCAACATTACTTGAAATAAATCAAATTAGCTTTAATGATCTGATTAACAATTAACAATCATTTGTAATGGAGTATTTTTTACAGGAGTAGACATTTCTACAAGACATGAAAGGTATATTAATATATATATATATATGTATATATATGTATATGTGTGTGTGTGTGTGTGTGTGTGTGTGTGTATTGTGTGTATATGTACGTATGTATGTATATATATATATATGTGTGTGTGTGTGTGTGTGTGTGTGTGTGTGTGTATATATATATATATATATATATATATACACTTTTATATTACAAATAAAAAATGACCAAATCTCTTACATTACATTTTAATGTAATGTACTAATTTCCAAGGCCTAAAAATAATTTTGAAGGCTACCATTACACCCATTATAATAAATGAAAAAGTACATTCTAATATATCTCAGATATGTACCTTCATAAACATAAATTAGAAGTCAACCTGATGGCAGAACCAAACATTTACCAAGGACTTCCAGAACACAATAGAACAGAATTAACTACATTAAATATACAAATAAAAGGAAACCATCGTTATATAGTTGTAGGTGGAACATCATGAAGTCAAGTACAGCCTTGAATTTGATAATTCATTCTTGACCATGGAAACTGTAGTTGTAGTTGTATCAAGAAATGATAATAATATGAATAATAAAGGAAGAAGTTAACAATGGCCACTAAGCCACCTTCATGACTGCTGATCAAGACCATAGGAAGCTTCAATATGTTATATGCTCTATGTTTGTAGAGGTAAGAAGATTGGTCAATGTAAAAGTGACTTTTTGTGCAAAAATGACAAAAACCTTCCAGCCTCTTAAACTTGGTGATCTGCTGGTCCTTTTAGTTTTGAACGATATGAAGCTGACTATCTTTGGGTTTGGACTGTTGATCGGACAATAGAAGACATTTTGCACAATTTCCTAACAATTCTTAGACCAAATGATGAATGAATTGATTGAGAAAGTAATGTGTACATCAGTAGGTAATGAAAACAATGAGCCCCACACATATCTGTCCCACAAATACGCTAGGCTAGACATAATCCCTCATTTCTATCACTCAGTGGATAAAATGTCACCACTGGTGTCAAAGTCATCACTAGTAGATTTTGATTGATAGGTGAACCTCATCGTCATTGGCCTGTGTGACCTACATCCCTCGGTGCTCGCCCTCCAACCTTTGGCCCCGTGCTGTAACACATTCTGTTGACCGGCCAACTTCCTTCCTCCTCAGCACAACAGTGTTGTCAAGCTCAAGGGATCTTGTGCTGAATGAATCAGCAGTTAGAGAGGTGGGGTGGACCTTAAAGACAGAGGGATTAGTGATCACTTTTTACTATGAAAAAGCTGTTTGTTGAGCAGAGGAAGAGGCAGAAACACGGAGAACGCAAAGGAAGGATTTGGTAGAAACAGATGGCGGAGAGGCTCTTTGTCACTTTGTGACATCCTGAAGAGTGTGCGTTTGCGTGCATGCACATGCGCGTGCATATAATGTAATCAGTAGGCTTGGCCCAGAAGGGAACACAGCCAATTCTGAAAAGAGACAAAAGGGGTCAGGGAATAATATATCTACATTGTTACAAAATCCAGTTCAGTTCCCCTCTTCCTCTCTGTGCCGTACCCCCACAGCCCTCCTCCCACACCCACCCTACCACCTTTTGACCAGAGAAGACAAGGAAGATTTCCTCCTTTGATCATTGGAGGATGGAGGGGGGATGAATGGCCCAAAAAAGCAGCAGAAGCAGAGCAGGGACTGAGAAAATGAGCTGTTTACCCTGCACTTGGCTTGTTGAGGCCTCCTGCTTCTCCCATCTCCTCCACTGACCCCACCCTTTTTAGGAAACCAACCCCTCCCTTTGACTTTTTCCAGCCCGCTTGGAGGTGTAAAGAGCGACCCCCTTAAGCCCTTTTCACCGCCCCATCCTCGGCCCCTCATCCCCTGGGCGTCACCTCTGTCACCCAATCTCCTTCCGGGGATGGTGGGAGCAGAGTGCTGCACCTGTCTTGACCCGTCTAGACACCACTGCCTTGCTGTTTTGTCCTCAAAGAGGGGAGAGGAAGAGGACGGTGGAGTTTGGAATGGAGAGGTGGGGAGGGGATGTGCGCAGGTTAAAAGTCAGAGTTGGAGGGTGAGGTTTGTTAGTGAGGAGGGAGAAAACACAGCGGAAACAAGAGGTCACCCTGCTGACCCCCACAGAGCCCAGTGGTGTAACACAGCTGACACCGGGGCAACCCACACTCTGAGGACTGTCAACGTCAGAGCGGGTCATAAAGAGTTTTTGTTTTCCTCACGATAAGCCAACCATTTCAGTTATTTGGTTGCCATGGTAGTGACACAGGTGCCATTCAAGTGTATTTTTAAAAATTTTTAGATTGCGTTTACTTCTTTGTAACCATATTTCCAGCTTGGTCTTCCTGTGTTTGCACAACTTTCAGAGACACGCATTTGAGTTAGTGTAGGAAACATTGGGAAAATAATAGGAATGTCATATGACAAAGATCCAGGCCAGACTGGAATCCAAGACATCCGTGAACACGCCACCACACAGCTCAACGTCTGCTCTCCTCCTCTCTCTTGGTTGTGTGGCCAGGTACCTCTGGCTCGCTCAGAGACTCACCTCAACGAGCTCCTGGATGGGGTGTGCAACAGCATGAGTGACTACGCCCTCTACGTGGACCCTGACACCCAGCACAAACAGTACAAGAGATTTGCTCCCAGGGAAAGCGGGTTCACCGGGGACTTCCCTGACTTTAAAAATTTCCAGTTTGCGGGACCTGAGACAACGCCCAACCCCCTGAAATTCGCAGTGAGTGCAAAAGTTCATAATTAAACCATAGTATGAACTACATGTGATAGATCTGTAACCTGTTATTATAACTGTTGGCTAATTTAGGGACATGTGTAGGTCGGAGGCATTTGCAAACCAGGACTGGGTAACACCGGCTTAATCCTTCACTAAGTTTGTGTGTGAAGACCTTCCTAAGTTCTGAGTAACTACAAGCTTCTTTCAGTCTGGTCATTTACTATAAGGGTTGTTCCGTTTAGATTGGAGGAACGTCTTTGCTGTAAAGACCCAGTGTGAATAGGTTGCTAGGAAACATTTGTTGCACTGTCCAATCAAAAGCAATCAGTTGTGTAAACAGGAAGTCTTGCAGGGTAGTTGTAATGCTATTATTGCATAACATACCACAGTTTTAGAAGGCCCAACTATATCATTAATTCAACTATCAGTGTTTTGTAAATGTAGGATCACACACACACACACACACACACACACACACACACATATATATATATATATGTAAAACTAAGATTACTTTGATGTTTATCTAGCTTACATCTGGATATTACAAAATAATTTAACATGCTTTGATGATAGATGTAATATATTTTATTTATTGGGATTTCCATTTAATAAGGGTTAAATAAGTTCAACTGATTATCATTTTACCATTGTAAACATGACTGGAGCCCTGACTTAAGGTTGGTGATTTACTGAGTAATAAATGTTTATAGACAACCTATTTGCATTTAAAATAAAACGATTTAAAAGAATGAACTTCTCTGAAAAGTCTTCGGCAATAAAAGGTTTCTCAATATCTTCATTTAAAATATAATCTTTCCCAGTGTGCAAATGGGCCCTTATATTTACAGGGCAAAACTGTTACTTTACTGAAACTATTACTTTCAATTCAATTCAAAGAAATTAGAACTCAGAAAATTGAAGAAATACTTAAATTATGTTTGTTTTTTAGTGTTCAACTGGGAGTTTTTACTGTCTGTAGTTTTAGTGATATTCACTGTCGGTGATAGTGGCTGCTCCTGTCAAACACAGTGGTACATCACACTCCTGACTTGTCCGCTTTGTGCTCCTCACACACAGCACACACATCCTAGCATTTCCCCAACTTCCAGGTCTTATATAACCTCATGTAACCTCTTTTACTCTTGAATTTAAATGTGTGACATTTTAGCCCACTGTGTCAGTTGGTGCAGTAAACAGTTCCACCTGCAAATAGTCATATTTAGTGCCTATCTCTCTAGAATTACTAGTTTGTGTGGTGTAGCCTGTTTGAATTTAGTGATGTGTCAATATCTACCTACAGTAACCACGTAGGTTGGGGCAGATGCTAGCTTTGCCACATTATGCCATGTTGTGTCATGTGACTAAAGCACTAGCAGTGTTTTTTGTGAATGGCACAAAAATGTGGATTATGTTTCCAGTCGCAGTATAACATGCAGAGGGCTACTGCTGTGTTCAAGTGTTACAATAACTAGTCCACAGATTTTCACATCCAGAACTTGAATACAGCTTGTGTTTTGTGCTGTTTCAGATATTGCTGATTATATCAAGTTCATAGGTCATATTAAGACCAGAGAGCAATTTAATTTATCTTATATTTGTTCTGTATAGTACATGACACAACATCTAGTGTAATATACTTGCTATCTGTATGGCCGTATCTCTCCTGCAAAAGAAGTTTCCTACTTTAATATAATTTCCCTCTTTAAATTGATAAAATAATAATTAAAAAAGCTAAATAAAAATAATGTTTGGATTAGGACATTGCAGTGAATTTGATCGCCATGCAAGAATAACAAAGTGAAGGAGAAAATAACAGAGAACCACCTAAAATGGCTTTAATTTATCTTTTTGTTTTGAAATCGGTCCTTAATCATCTTAATTAGGGTAACGGGGATGCTCAAGCTTCATGTCCATATTTTGTTTGCTATACTGTACACCCTGTAGATCTGCTTATTGCAGACAGACCTGAAAATTGCAATGTTCAAAGCCTATAGCTAATTTAAAAATTCAAGAACACTCCTGAGCTGGATTCAAAATAGGAGCATTGAGGTTTTCTTCAGCTTGAATGTGACCCTGCTGCTCAATGCATTTAATACACTGGAGTTAAAATACACATCACAGGTCATTTTTGCTTTTACACATAGCTGGTCACGTTGCTGCTTTTTTGAGCAGGTCCTTCTTAAGAAAAAAAAATCAAATTCTTTTGAGAACTATCTACTGAAATCAATGAAACAAAAATGGAGTTAGAACTAGTATCAGGTTGAAGGGAATTTAAGCTCCCAGTGAATCTGAGGAGTCAGCAGCATGACCATCGAGTTGTCAAAATGGCTGAACAGTTTGGCAAACAGAGGGGAAACATGGCCACCGCCCTGCAAACGGCATGGCCACCATTGTGCAAAAAGACCCGGTGTGTGTGTGTGTGTGTGTTGTGTATGCAGCTCTGTTTCCCCGAGGCCAAGTCTTTCTTCTGCGTTTGTGTTTTCTTTCTCAGTGTGAAACACTGGTGGAGGAGCTGGAGGATGATATCATCTCTTTGTTCAGCCAGGATGCAGAGCATGTGCATGAGGAGTTATGCAACAGAGTCTCAGGTACCAAAGCTTCTTCACACATTCTCTACCACAGACATGATGCAGCAGCTTGGTTTAGGTTCATCCTCCCCCCTCCCCTCACTCAGGATATCTGTATCACTCTTCACATCAGGTGGAATCTGAGGGGTTTTTTTAGCATGAAGCTGGAGAAATTCACAGAGAATTTAGTTGAATAAATTAATTCAATACGTTCGAGTAATATGGAATATATTGGTAAATTACCTCACATGCTTTGTTGTAGAATTATCAGTTCAAATCTGACTTGTTTCTGCATTTCAGTAGTTAAATGCATTTCCCTTTGCTGTGGCACACAATGATGGCTTTGTGCAATGTGCTTTGTGGGTAATTTAATCGTCTTATATCGCTTATTTTTCCCTGTTGGGTTTGGCTTCCACGGCCTTACGTAACAGCAGAGATGAGAGAGAAGCCATTTTGTTAGAATCTGAATCAGCAGAAAGCCGCTGCCAGTGCGGACGTACCTCTGTTTTTATCAAGATTTATTTCAAGGAAGAACATAATTATACTGAGACATCTCTGTGGCACACAAACTGCTTCAGGGTCAGGCTTAACAATGATCACAAAATCACAGTCGCAACTATCCCGTTTCAAAAATCACCACGATTAAACAGCAGATTAAATCTAATGGAACACAACCTTGCAACATAGTAAAAATTTTCATGTATCTATGTATTAATGTAGACAAGTCAATAACGTCAACACTAATATTTTTGTCCTTGTGTTTTTGATTTCAGAATACTGTAGCGACAGCAGTCACGCAAACGAGGAGTTATAGCATTTAGATTGTCAGTGGACGACAGTGGGACCAACTTTGAACAAAAAAAGAGGCCTTTAACAGAATCTTTTTTTGGACAAATAATTGACCATCTTTTTTAAATAAATAAAAGAACAAAAACTGAGAAACCATATTGTGCCCGTTGGTTTTTGTCTGAGGCTTGAAATCAATGCTCCAGCACACTGCTCACTGATGTCACACCAGAGTATTGTGTTGTCAGCTACTGGTTCTTTTTGGGGTTTTCTCCTCGGTCTGTCGTCTAACCAAAATCAGGCCCATAAACTAAGCACAACAATGAAGCAGTGGCTGTGTTTGTGCTGTGTTTGCAGGCTTATAGCCAGTATGAATTGATAGATTGAAGAGCTGCTAGACAAATATAAATTTGAGATAGCATTCTACACAGTACTGAGCTAATACATTTCTCAAGTTAAAATGTTCCAGCTTCTCCAACCATTCACCTTTTCTGTGTTTTATGTCACATTTCCCTGAGTGTCTTTGGGTTTCGGGTTGTTGGTTGGACATTTGTGACCGGCATGTCTCATTATTTTCTGATGTTTTATCGACTAAACGTTAAATCAATAGCTTAAAATAGAAAACTGAGAATATAATTGATGATAGAGTTTATAATTATTTGCTGTCCTAATTCTACGCCATTCCTACACAAGTTTGTATTGTTCACGTTAATTTGTGTTGTTTTAATTTTTCTAAATATAGTGATATAGCTGTTGCTCATGAGAGTTCAGAGCATTTTGGATCCAAAATTATAAGATAATCTCTAAAAAGTAATGATGAGAGAACATACAGGGACAACAATGCAAAACCCCAAAAGCTTGAGTCTGTGTAGGATGAGCTACAGCTGTGTGTGAACACACAGGTTTCAAATAGTCAAGTGTCTTCTCACACAAACTAGCAGGTGTACAGAGTGGAGCAAACATTGGAGAATCCATTGTGATTGGGCCAGATATAGCAGCAGCTGGTTGATGATTGGTCAGGACAGTCTGCATTGATATGCTAAAGGCTGCAAGTCCAGAGGGGGAAGCTTGTTCAGTGGCAGAGACTGTGTCATACTGAAGCTCCTCTCAATAGATTCAAATATTACTCAAACCTTTCTATGCTTGGCTGACTTTGATATGCTGGTGTAGCACTGGAAGATTAGGCTAAAGCCTATGGAAACATGTTTTGATTGAAGGTGTGTTACATTTTGTTCACTTCTTCACAAGGTACAACCTCCATCACCTGAGGAGAACAACTTTCCCTCTATTGCCGCTGTAAATGCTATAAACCTTCAAAATCCAAAACAAACGATTATCTTAAAAACCCTTATGCCAGGTGAATCAGTGACGCTCTGAAGCATCATTCAGTGGTCTGTAGATGTTAAGGCGAAAATATTTCCTCCTTTCATGTGAATGTACTTTATTTTGACATTGGCGAACCCTGCTTCAAAGAATACTTCAACCACAAAATTACCATTTGTATGTCAGTCTGTGAGGAAAACGTTGTTTCTTCTCACATGCCTCCACAGTGAACGAAGAATCCAAAAAAGGCAAACGCTCTTAATGAAGTGAGGTTTACTCAGACTGCCTTTAATGACAGCAAAAGTATATCAAAACAAAGATAGTTCCACCCATGAGAAGCACAACCTGGTTGTGCCTGAGCATGCATGTATGTTTTAGGCCCAGTTCAGACCAAAGATTTGTGACGTGACAAAACCGTTGGAGGACGTTGCAGAGAAAAGTTGCAGTAGTAGAGCTCAACTCAAGCCAGCTGATGGTGTCACCTGTAACTCAGCTGGTCAAATTGTCGGTAGTCATGCTGCAGGTACTCTGTCTCTGCTGAGCCCTCTGTATCCATCCTCACAGTGTGCCGGTGTTGGACAGTGGGTTGCTGCTGCTTGCTGTATGTGCTTATACCCCCCTCACACACATTCTCACTGACTGATTAATTGGCGCTGGTTATTTATATTATTGTGGCATTGCTCATTTTGTTTGTTTTTTGCTGTTTCATCACTACGAATGCAACTGTAGCCAGTATCTCACTCTCAAGAACCTACAAATTACAGAGAGCTGTTGCATAGAGATGATACACCATCTCATCTAGTTGCATTAGTGTGAACTGGCAAGTTTTTAGAACGCTGCAGAATGGCACATTGCAAGTAGTTGCCTGTTTCAACTCATCCTGTCGTGAATTTGGTCTGAGTTGGGCTTTAGTTTCACTTGAGCAGAGTTCAAACGCATGCACATGCCCAGGCGTGCAAGTGAGATTGTTTGAACTGATGTGTTTTAAATCATAATGTATTAACCATAATGCATGTGTCATGAAAGTCCTGACCATACGACTGGATAAATGAGATTTGGATTATACTGCACGAGTTGTGTCAGAGTTTGTAAACCGGCATTTTAATACAGTTTTGCTGTATCATGAATTAAAGTACACAGTGTACTTTAATTCATGAAGAATGTTCACATTTTTGGATTCTTCATTCACTGTGGCCGGCAAGAAAAACAGTTTTCTTCACAAATTCAACATAACACAGGGTGAGTAACTGATATGCAAATGGTCATTTTGTGGGTGAAGTGAAGTATTCCTTTAATAAAGGCTTACAAGAGACTTGACAGTCAGTGTGATCATAAAACCACATTTGTCACCAAAAATTAAGTTAAGAAGTTATTAAGATGGGGAATGAAAACAATTGATCCATTCATCCATTACATTATTATGTCTTTACTCTTCAGCAATCCATCAAAACTTGTGCTTCAGTGTAAACGATACTCATAACAGAAATATAGATATTTTTAAAATACAATCCAAAAAGTCATAACTTGTCAACAGAGTCTTAAATTAGGTGTATCACAAGGCTATATGAGACAGTAGTATAGTGAATTTTTTGCTATTGAGTTGGATGATGATACTACTCTGAATATGTCACATACAACACTTTAAAGCAATGTCAGACTGTTTCTGCTACTGAAGTAAAGAGTGGAAAAGTAGCCTAGTTAACCCACTGATGAGGCTTATCTGACCCAAATGTTGCATTTATAGTATGGGAGAGCCAATTTAATTTATTTATTTATCATTATTATTATTTATTTATTTATTTTTAATTATTATCTTTTTTTCCTAGTGTTATTTTGAGCTTCAGTGATGGAATCATAGTGTGAAAACAGCAACACTGTCACTGCGGACTAAAATAAACTTTGCATAAGTTAAAATCCTGTTAAAATCATGTGTTGCTGCAGCAGCAACCCACCACCTGACACTGGCACATTTTGACTTGACCAACAAACTCCACTACAATAGTGTTGCACCGTATACCGGTACTAAAATAGTACCGCGGTACTAGAGTATTCCAAATGGTACTATACTGCATTTGGAAAATACTGGTACTTTGAAATTGATTCAATTCATTAATTTAGTTAATTTATTTTACTCATTTATGCACGCAAACACCTTTTTTGTTCCTATTGGAGCACAGATTGCACAAGTGGTGTGTATGACAACACCTGTATCAACATTCGCAGCTGGCACACGTGAAAAAAGACAAGAGAAAGTCTGCCTTGCAAAGGGAGACAACACAAGACAACACAAACTTGGTGGGACATTTGAGTTACCAAACCGTGACGTCCGTACTGAGGTGCTTACCGAACCATGATTTTTTTGGTACTGTTACACCCCTACTATTTATTGTTCTAAAGGTTTGTATCCAAAAGGACTTTTCCTTTGGAAAAGTACCGAAGAGTATCGAAAAGTATCGAAATTCATATTGGTATTGGTACCGAAATAAAAGATTTTGGTATCGTGACAACACTACACTACAAGCCGATTGGCTGTTAAAGCAGGTGAAGAGCTTTACATTTTAAAACCAGCCACCGACTATTTGACTGGCTGAGTTGCTGGTGACACCATCAGCCAGCTTGAGTCAAGCTCACACTGGTCAGTTCACACCGCTGCATCTTTTGTCTGCAACGGTTTTGTCTTGTCGTGAATCTTTGGTCAGAACTGGGATATATTGATGAAGGTGGAAGAGTATGTGTATCAATAAAATGCAATGTGAGGGAGTGCAATTGAAAAAGATTCAGTGAATAAATGATGACATACTGTCACTGCATAGGCCAAGCTCTCTTCATCACCTCTGGGAGGCTTCTAACACGCTCTGCACAGAGGGCTGTTATCTAAACTCTTCCAAGAGCACAGAGCTTTAGTTGTTTAAAACTCTCTTTTTCCATTGTCCATGTGCTCTCTGTTATCTGCTGTTTTTCTTCTTTTGAGGTTTGACACAGCCCCGACACACCAAGCTGACGTCAGTCGTCAGTCAAGGTTGGGCCATTGGTGAGCGCCTGTGGCCCTCGTCTCTGCGCTGTGTCACGCACTGTTGGCCCTTGTCCGTGCTAGTCAGCATTTTCTGCCGATCCAGAATGTTGAATGGGTGTCGGCCACGCCTCAGCCCATTTGTGAATGAAATCACTCTGATTGGCAGCTCAGCTCAGCACATGAGAAGAGAAACAAAAGTGAGGAAAGTAAACAAAGGGCTAAAGTCAAGAGGGAGTGAGACCAAAACAAACCTGTTACGTAAGATTGTTTTTCTTTAGTCATTGAGTTCTTCAGCAAACACATTTCCTGATGGTTTGTGTTATTGTTCACTGGCGCACAGTAAATATGCTCTGTTCTTTTAGCATTGCATTGTGTTGTTAACGTGCTAACTGGATAACTTGCGTCAAGGCGGTCTTCTGGTTTCCCTTTTTGAATGATGAATATAGACCACCACTATCTGGTGGTGTGGAGAGGTATTTCCTCTTACAGGTGCAGAACGTATGTGCTGGCTGGCTATAGGCTCTAGTCTTTGAGGTGTGTTTACGTGCAACGTTTTGGCCAAGACATGGCAACGTCAGGTGACTTAACAGGGGGTCTATGTTGCCACTAATTCTCTAAAGTTGATTTGGTGTGTCTGGGCCTTAAGTCATCTTGTTGCTCCCTCTTCTTCTGCAGCGGTATTATGACTTTAAATTTAGTGCCACTTACTGCTTATCTCTACGAACCAACTCCCAATATTTGCATAACAGTAGTAAATGGAATAACACATGGATTCTCATTTTCTTTTCCTGATTTCTCAAAAATTCAGTTAAAATTTGCACTGCATTGAGATTGAAACTTGACTATTTACAGACACATACTCCAACCAGTGATTCTAAACCGTGTGCTATTGTTAACCAAGAGTGTGCAGGTTCTGCATCTTACAGTACAAAGCTCTGTACCTTCTTATTTTATTGGTTAACACATCAACCTGAGATCAGCTGCTGCAGACAGTGGCACCAAAGACATCCGGCAAGAACATGACTCTGCAGAGCACCATTTGTCTGCCTTCACCGTCACGTTTCCACCTTACCATCCCTTCTGTCTGTTTGTTGTTTCTACACCAGCAGCAGGAAGTCTGTACCCCCCTCCCTCCCTGCCGCTTTGGTTTCCTCTCTGCCCAAGGATTGAAGTCACAGTAGGACCCATACGAGCTCATTGTGTAGCTGCCTGTTTGGAAATGTCAAGCAGCCCAGTTTCCACCCCTGACAGATCAAGGGTTACCAAGGGGCTGACAGGCAACGGGTGACAGACAACCCTCACATCCGTTAAATCCTCATTTCCCACAGCCCATTGATTGACAATTGGGCTTATATGCTGAATCTCCACCACATGGTATGACTGGACTTAATTCACGATCTGCTGACATCATCCTCAATGCAACACATGCTCAATCCTTTCACATGGTGTACAGCATAGTGTACGTGTGTGTTTACAGTGTAGTTTTGCAAGCTGCCAATGGGTCACATAAATAAAAGAAATTGTGGTCGCTATTAACCATGGCTTGGCCATGTAAAAAGTATTGTTGTGTGTTGGTTTTGAGCAATGGTCTGCAGTTTGGCAGGTGTTTCTCCAAGGTGTCACACTATCCCCCATCTCCTCCATGTCCTGATGACAAAGTCAGCTCATATACTGTGTCACTTTAGAAACATTTTTACTTGGGCTGTCAAAGTTAACGTATTAATAACGACTTAATGCAAATTTCTTTTAATGGCACTAATTTTTTTGACATGCAATTAACATACATACCTCCTGTAATTATGACCCTCAACTCACCCCGTAGTTTGGTAAATCAGGAAGCTATGTAGCAGTAACATTGTGGATGGTAGTGGCAAGCAGAAACAAACCTCCATGAGCAGAAATCCATTAGGATAGAGGTCTTTTGTACGGCAAGTTCAGCTTCAGAGCCTTGCTATTTGCATTTACTGTCGATGTGAAGTGAGTTATCACCATAGTACATTGAGCTGCTTAAAAAAAATTGGAACTACATTGAGCATTACTGAGTAATGTAATTGTTGGGCTTGAGTTTGCCATGCTATACTTTCATCATAATTTTTGAGCACGCAGTACCCTTGAGGTTATTCTGGAGAATGTTCCGGACAGTATTTGTCATTGTTTTTGATTGTTGCAATAATAATAAACATACATTTGCATAAAGCAAGCATATTTATCCATGTTGATAAGAGTACTTGAAACTTGAAAAATATCCATTCAGAGCAGATAAAAAATGATAATTAATAATAATTAATTTGCGATTAATCGTGAGTTAACTGGGTACAGTCATCCATTAATCGCATTTAAATATTTTAATTGTTTGACAGCCCTTGTTTTTAGGATACATACACAAAACTTACAAATGTAACACATTCAAGGTTTGGAGAAACATACAATGCTTACATTTTCTTCTGGCGACTGGGCTGTAGGCCTACAGAACCACGTCCTGCTTCAACTTTGACCTTACTGTGGTTGTGTGCACACAGTTGGCCTGTACAGTGAGGGATTATTAGCAACACTTTTACCCCACTTTATGTTTTTAAAGTCTCTTTTCCACTGCACAAAAATCCCATCAACGCCTGCTAACATCTGGCTTTTTAATGTAATGGGAAAGGTTATGATCGGAATTCACACCCAGGTCAAATGACTCTGCAGTAGTCACAGGTATTTATCAGCTCCGGCTCCAATTGGCATTGATGGAAACACAAAACCTGAGTGAATGTGCTAATTTTAGCTTTTTTACCAGTGGGATGCATTAATGTGCTGCCACAAAATACCATCTGTCACCCCTCAAACATCGATCCAAATTAGTCTGCACTGAGTTTGGAAGAGAGGTTGAATAAGTAAGACATATAAAAAAGAAGTAAATACTGTAACGTTTTCACAGGCCTCCATGCTGCCTTCTACTGTTTACCAACCTGTTTTCTTGCTGGCCATGATGTTGAACATTGCACACTTGTAATAAAAAAAATCCCAGAAAGGCATGCTTTGGCTCTTGTCTACTGACAATGGGAAAGAAGTCGATAGCTTATTTAACAGGTTTTCTTGTGTTAAAAAAAACATGTCCACCTGCTAATTTTAGAGGAAAAGGGGTGTAAGATTCTCACTTCCTATAGTATTTGTGAATGGCAGCTATGGTATAGGTAAGGTAAGGGAGAGATTGCAGTTATGGTAAAAAAGGGGGACATTAATTGCATATCTGTGATGGAACATGAACTTTTGTGTCCTGTATGAAAGTCAACACACTCATCCTCCACTCCGACCTGCAAACCCTTGCTCTCTGCCTCGCTACATAACAGACACTCTGTGCTGACACTGAACATTGCCCGGAACATAAATAATGAGATAGAGATCATTTAGTACTGATGTAAGTAAATCTTAGGATACAGGGCTGTCAGCTAGTGACGTGCTTTCAGAAGCAGCTGTTTTGGAGAAATACTTAAATAACCAATCCTAATATGAATATTGATTATGGAGCAGAGCAGTACTTTTCAAGCATGTGCTTTCATGACTGATCTGTTTATCATTGTAACCAATATATGCCACAGGTAGGTCTATCAGTTACTTTAAGACATGTATTTAGTGAGCTCTCAGAGGATTTTGACAGTGGTATGACTACTTGATAATTCCTTAACTGTTGTTTTTTCAGAGACTCAGCATTCACTTGTTGAATAGAAGAACCTTGGAGACAAAGTGTGATTTTGTATTCTTGTATCCTTCTACTCTTATAGCATAAAGTTTGGTCACTGAGCTGCGGCATTAACTTGTATTCTAACAAGATTAAAATATATTTGTCCTGGAGATTAGCATAGTTAAGTCTCTCCTTTTTTTGGCTTTTGGGGCGGCTGCAGCAGGCTTTGATCAGTGTTGCGCGGCGAGGCCCAGGCTTGGCCTGGCCATCCGAGGCCCTGGTGTGAAATTGGTCTGATGTCATCCCCCATTCTCCACCTTCACCAGCTTTCACCAGCCGTAATTATATTTCCGCCACAAAGCCCCGGTCCCCTTCATTCCATATTCCAAGTTTGACTAGGAAGCATTTAGAGAACTATGGCTAAATTACTCAGTGGGGGGAAGGGGGACTGGATGGGCCGTCTTTTGTCTGACGGAGACACAGGGGACATCAATACTTTGTGATATGTACTTTTCTTTTCTCTGCTCGTCTGCCCTTTGCCTCTGCCTGTTGGAGGGGTTAAGTTTATGACAAGGGGATGGATGAACTTTGGGTAAATAAGATGGGTTTTTTTTTAATTTTTTGTCCCTGTGATACTCCGCTTATAGCCTGAAAACAACAGGACATGTTGCTGAAATGTTTCCATAGACAGATTCAGCAACATTTGACTTAAGCCTCAACAAGCAAACAAGACACTTGTGCTTGGATTTATTGAGAACCATAGAACATATAAAATTATATGCAGGTTGAATAGGTTGTTAGCTGTAGGTAAGCTATTTAGCCAGATGGATGTGTTACCCACCGCTGGTTGGATAGACCAACAATGATAGCAGTGCATGTCTGATGAAGGTAATTCCGCTGAATAATGTTGTTGCATTTTTATAATGTTCCAAATGATTCTGCAAAGTTTTGAGCATGGAATTTCATTCTATAGAAAACAGGACTCAACTCAAGTTCTGATTAAGACCACAAGATACAGTTAAAAGCCCTGAAATAGCTAGTAAATGGACTTACATCTGTAGTGGCCAGAAGAAAATGTTGGCATTGTATCTCTCTGTGCACCACAAATATGTTACATTTGTAGGTTTCATTCATATCATATTAAAAATTTATAAAGTAACGTAGTATATGAGCTGACTTTGTCATCAGCAGGTGACACCTAGGCGAGATGCCTGCCAAGCTGTAGACCACTGTTCAAGACCAACAGACAACAGAAGAGGTTTGGGGTTTTTTTGGTGGGTTTTTAGGCACCAAACATTGGTATTGTTAGCAACCTGTTGCTGTTTTTGTAGCGGAAATAGCGCCATGTAAGTTGTTTTTTAATGGGACATTGTTACGTTTCCAGTTGGTATTGTGCGCCTAAAACGGAATATTTTAAGCCAAAACATGATGTTTTCCAGACCAAGTGGTTTTTGTACTGAAACCTAACCACATCCTTCTTGAAACGTAAAGTTTCGACATTTTGTCTACATAATAAAGTCAAATGTAATGCCAACATTTACTCTGGTGATTGGGTTGTGAGTTGAGATTGTTTTGCTTTTACACATCCATTATACGCAAGAGTTTTAAATAAATATTTGCCATAACTTAGTCTACAGATATACAGAGATGTAGTTTACAGCAGGAAAAAAATTGGAGACCATCTTGCAATGGGATCACTTCAGCTGTGACACAGCGATGTGCAACTTACAACGAATGTTGGCCAGGGCCTTAAAGTGAGGATGCCAGTGGCCCCTTTTTTTCTTCCTATACCCTCAACTTCTGTCACCCTTGCTTGGACCACACCCACCTTTGAACTCAGCCTCCATTTGAGCTCAACTACAAACCTGTCAAGTTTTGTGACTTTGTGCATGATTGCAAAGTTATCAATTTGACAAAATCTGCCCACACAGACAGACAGACATATTGTATTAACATCTGGCAAAATACTCAAAACACCTGTGGTAGTGCCTGCTACAACTGGCGTCACCTCACCAGGACCACATTTCACTATGGTGACACACTTACAGATTCACGAGGTGAAAATGATACCAGCTATCACGACCTGGTCATGCCTGGTAAAGACAGACATAACTGTTTTAGGGTTAGCATAAAAAAATAGCAAGGAAACACTAATATAATAAATCATATAATTACAGAAAATGTAGAATTTTGAGAACCTGTTAAATTAAGAAAAAAAAGCATCTTTGAATCTGATTGTTTTCAGCCAACTGGAGTGAAAACCAAATTCAGAATTCTGCTGGTGTGGGTTTATGTCTAGTGCCAATGTTCAGTGGAAACTCAGCAAGTAGTGTGCTCTTTATGTAGTGAGGCGGAAAGTAGAACACAGATTGAGGGGTCAATATGCTGACAGATCCTTTAACACAACTTGTGTAACTTTCAGGAAATGACAATCCCACAAGTAGACCCACTTTACACAGTGACTAATCAGGTATACAGAGATATGTAAGTTGGTGGGTTTTTGACATCAGTAACTCAGTGCAACATTGTGAGTGTCTCACGGGAGAGAAAGTGTGTGCCGGTATTCACATTTATATTATTCATCACATCGACCTACAGTGAAACCCAAAATTGAAGGGAGATTGGCGAGGCAGTGACAGAACAGTTATAAAAACAGTTGCCTTTAGACATGGTTGGATAAGAGCTCGTACAATCTACTATCCCCCTTTACTTTCCACAATCTGTGTAGCATACATTTGCCTAATGTCCTCACGGACCGTACACATCACACACATCTGTTGTCCACATCCATGTTTGAGTATCTAACCCCTAAGCAGTTTGGTATGGTTACTTTTGAAATGTAGTATGTTACAGATGACTAGATAATAAAACTATTTTATTAACTTCATCAAAGCAATGTAACTTATAACATTTGATTTCTTTTTGATTACTTTTCTAACAAATGTTTTCAACTGGGCAATAATTGAACAATTACATTTCCAGCAGTAAAAGATGCTCTTGTCCAACATAGTCCAGTCACTAGAAGAAAATATTAGCATTCTACATTTCTGCACATATCAACGTTTCTAAAGCGAGTGTATCAGCTGCCTTTGTCATTAAGAGGTAGAGGGGATGGTGGATAGTGTGATGGTGTGGTGGAGATGCCTGCTAAGCTGCAGACCACTGTTTGAGATCAAAAAAAAAAAGGGGGCTGTGATATAGTGAGTCATCACATTGTTTCCAGCAGCATTTTTATTGGGTGTTTTAAAGCAACCTATCACTGTTATTCCAGCCCAGTCTCACACCCAAGTTGCCGTAGCCCAGGCAGGAGGGGTAGTGGATGGGTCCAACAACCTCCCACTTTTTCCTGGGAGGCCAGTGTTTGCTTCACATAATATTGTAAAGCCAAACCCTGTTCTTTTTTCCTAAACCCACCCACGTGCATGTGTTGCCAAACGTAACCACGTGTGTTTGTTTTTGAAGGAGAAAAAATGTCCTTTCGCAGTGCTGTTCCGACGTAGTTCCGTTCGTATATTTTGAAAGAGACCATACGGAAACTGTGCATTTCCTGTGAAAACAGAGGGATCGTTTGAATATAGACGATGCATGTAACAGGCTGAAGTGGACCCAGAACGTCAACAGCCAGTGCACCCAAGGTAACTTGCACTTCATATGTCGACATGGAAAGTCCATGACCAAATGTGGATGTGTGATGAGGTCGTAATGAAAATGTGTTGGTTTTTCTAGTAAGGATAATGGCACAAAAAGTGGCTGTTGTCTTACAGAGACATCATTGCATTTCCTGCTGAGATTGTGCTCCCAAACTAGGTATTTAAACCCAAGACACGATCTTCACCTAAATGTAACCAAGTGGTTTTTGTGCCGTATCCCACCATGTTAACCATAGCTTAATTGAAATGTTAACTTTTAACATATCCAACTACATTATAACATGCAAATCTATCTGTACAATGCCAACATTTTTTTAACGACTGGGTTGTCCGATGACATCACCACCCACCTTGGTGTGGTCAGTTGGTCGCAGACATGGCAGATTCAGATTACTCAGAGCAATACTTTGATTTCATTGGCTGACGAAAGGTGGCACAAATTCAAACAAAAGAACCACTCAGAAGTAACTCTCAAAATTTGAGCATACATACCGCCAAATGTAAGGAGCCTGTCTGGACGGCTTTGCCAACCCACATTGTCTAAATAAGCTGAAAAAAAGGCAGTCACACTTTGTTTTATTTCATTTATTTTATTGATTTTTTTAACCATTACTACAGTCTTTAAATTACATTTGGGAATTCACAAAATTATTTTGGATCAGAACCACTATAAGATTACAGTTGTGAAATAGATTTTTACATTTAAAAACTCATTTAATTTAAATAAAATATGACTGATATCAAAAGTAACATCAGAATCACGATAAAAACAAGTGAAAGTCCTCTGATATAGTGCTAGACCTCCATTTCTTATCAGGTCTTGGCTGTAGTGTTGTCACCTGCTGCTTTTTGCATGGACACCCAAAGCATTTTGACCTTCATCCAGGTTCTCTGGCCATTTCACCAACCCCCTCCACCGCCCCCACCTCCCCTCCACCCCCCAACAACCCCAACCCTTTAGACTGACAGCCCCACACTGTGCATAGAAACCCAGCTCACAGCTTTCCCCCCCCTTTCCTCTCCCAAGTCAAGAGTAGCTCAGCTCATCAAGTCAGTAACCGTTGGGCGTTACTTCCACATACAAGCCAGCTAAGAAAGGAAATGCAGATGAGGGCTCCTGCAGCCATTCACTGAGCCCAGGTCAATGCTGCTGCTGCTGCCAATGGACGAGTCCCAGACAACTCTCTGGCTTTTTGTTGACGGATCTCCTTCTGCTCTCCATATTTCTGTCTTCCTCTCTGTTTCATTTCTCCCGACTGTTTCTCCAACTCGGTCAGATGTTCAGGTAAACAAAGTACAGAAATGAGACATCGGTGAGTTTGGTGCGCTTGCTTAATTTGACTGCAGGATCATTTGGGGGCAGGAGGAGGTGTTTGGATTTGCAGATAATTTTGCCTTCACAGTTTTAAGCTTTCATGGGTAGTCGCGTATGTTTCAAGTTCCATCTGTTGTGTCGCAGACATTGCTACTGTGACTCAGACAAACTGATCGGGACAATGAAGTAAATACTAATCAAAGTAATAACTACGAGTCTTTCACTGTTTTTTCCCCCCCATTTTATCAAGTCAAGTAAGTACTCATGGAACACTCGAACTATCAGTGTTTTGCCAATTCTTTGTGTAATTCAACCCAGACAGGAACCCGCAATTTGCACTGATACAACATGTTCAAAAATGGACTTAATACGTGCACAAATCTTAAAAACCTTTTTAAATTACTCTTAAGAGACCAAAACATGCAAACTTATTATCAAAGATAAAACTGTTTGTTTGGTGTTGGTTTGTTTATCTGTGCCTAACTTTGAAAAATAATCTAGGTCCACTGTGTGACAGCCATAATGACTTAAAGATCAATGTATCCATGTGAAAGGGAGTTGCTGTAGTTAAGAGAAGTTACAAAAACTCTGTCCTCATTTGTTTTGTTGGATCTCTGTTTTTGAGATTTTCACTGCAAACTTATTCTAGTTACTATTACAAGTTATTATTAGCTGGCCTCACTGATTTTTTTTTTACTCTTGGATCATTCCTCAGTGACCAGCTGTGTTCTTTTTTCAGAGTGGGTTTCATATTGTGTCAGTGTGTTCTCTTTCATTTAAGTCAGAGAAATGTTCATAGGAATGGCCTGCTGCCTACAAAACTGATACGTAGCATATTGTTGATAAAACTGTCCATATTGGGAGAATTTCGTTTTTATTTTCATATTTTTTACACTTGTTTTGGCAATGTATAATATATAATGCCTCTTTGAAATGGGTTTAATTAGATTTTTAGGTTTTCACACCAGCTGAAAGATTTCAAGTTCCTTTAGGTGGAGAAGGTTGCTCTACAAGTCACTGGACTGTATATATTGTCATCAAACTTTAAATAATGCTGTATGTTGATGGGTAGAAAACAGCCCTGAATTACACATTTATAAGAATACAATTATTCAAAACTGACGTTCAGAGTAGTCATGCAATTCCCATTAGGGATATTCTGGAATTATGAGTGTTGGTTCTGGATGAGAAATTCCCAGGAATTTGATCACTTCTAAATTCAGTGCCGGGCCCAACTGGAGGAAAAGGCAGTAAAAACTTTTTTTCCCCAGAATGTATAAATGAATGTATGCTCTACATAAGTGTAATCCACCTCTTCATGTCTTACAGCAGTTTGACACTATGAAAATTATTTTTTTCTTTTTTTTCTAGAATGTTGACCCCATTTTGGGGTCCCACAATCAGACCAGCAGTCATTGCTCAGAGTGAATGGCATCATTTCTGTTTTCAAGAAAATGTTGTGGGCTCCAGATTAATTCAAACATGTCACTTTTGTTTTCTTTTTTTTTAAAGAATATAAATCAAATATTCATATATGAGTGATATAAATCTCCCTGTGACCTCGTCAACTTATCCAGCGACCCTATATAGGCTCCCAGCCCCAAGGTTGAAAACTGTGGCCTAACTGGTATGTCATATGGAAAACTTGTATCTCCAAAATATGAAGGTTTAGGAGAATACAAATTTTTTAAAGAAGTATGCTTCTGATACAGTGTAGAAGGTTTTTAAATGCTTTTTCTAAACCTCGAAATGTTCTTAAAACACAAAGAAGCATGCAGTCCTTCAGCTCCCCTGAAAATAGGATGCATATTTATTCTGATGTGGGGCTTTTTTCTTTTTTTGGAAAAAAAAAACAACATACATATATATATGTGTGTGTGTGTGTGTGTGTGTGTGTGTGTGTGTGTGTGTGTGTGTAGGCTATTTGACACGTGGGGCTACAATATATACTGTAAATGATATTACATTGGAATGAATGAATGAATGAATATATTTTAATCTGAGCTACACTTTGTAAGAAACGTTTAAATCGTATTGTAGTATTCTGCAGAAACTTTAAAGTTGCACCAAAGTAGTTAAAGTAAAAATTCTGATCAATTGCCATGATTTTGTGCATCATTTGTTCTGTAGGCTACCGGCCTGTTTAGACAGAAATGATGCAGTACATGCAGTTGATTTTAACTCTCTGTCAAACTGCCTTTTGTGATGTCATTAAAAAAAGCGTTTTGCATTAAAAGCTAAAATACACAGGTGGTTTTGTGACCAGTGGCTACAGCACAACGAAACAACATTAGAGATGCAGTATTGATATCCTACTAGCTGTGCAGACTAGAAGCGTCCTCGATGTTGTGTCTGTGGTCCTCTCATTGTTATGCTAATCATCATCAAGATATTTCAATAAAACAAAATCAGCTTCACAGCAAAATAGCCTACTACATATTTGGGCCATGTGATTTCTTTCTTTTCCCTCTCTATTTTTCCAGGCTTGTTTCAGTTCGTATAATAAAATGAGCTCTTGAAAATATACATTTGCATTGTTGTATTTTATTTACCATCACACCATAATGATATAAATTATTTACATGTAGGATCATATAAAGGAGAACTTCAGCTGAGCGGGGAAAAAACAAGTAAATGTGTCCGTTATTCATCTTTAAAAATCCTGATGTCAAAATCCCATCGTAGAAAACAGCTGCTCTTTCTGTAAATATGTTTAGGTTGTATTTACTTAACTTTTAAGGCAGAAGCTTGTCCAGGTTTGTAATTGAATGCAAGCAAAACTCCTGTAACACAGTCTAGAAAATAAAAAGAAACATTCACAGCATCATAAGACCACGATTTGGTTTGGGTCCACATTAATCAGACCCGGCAGAAGGCCTGTCAGATGGTGCATTCAAACAGAAAAGTTATTACAGGAAAATAAGTTATGTAAACACTCCAGAGCCCCGTTTCCACATAGCTATAGATGCTCATTGTATTATAAATAAGAATATACTGGTCTTTGTTAACAACAAATAAAACCTTGCCTATTTTCTTGAACATTCGTAGATAGCCTGTACTATAGGTCCATGGTTTGGCCGGAGGGTGCGGTGCCAAAGTCGGCAGACGGTTGGAGATAAATGGAAAAAATGTCCCTTGCTGATGATAGCTGGCTGTGGGACATAATGTAAAAAAAATCGGGGATAAATAGGTTATTTTTATAGACATCTTTTCAAATTTATAGGAAATTAAAAAAAAAGTTTGATGTTTTTCTTTCAGTACTAATATCAGATAAATTCAAATGGAAAGGGCTGGTGTGTTCAGTGGCGTGTGGGGTTTTTGCAGGTTCTTTTGTGGAAATTAATTTGGTTATCAAACAATGTTCACCAGACAGCTTCTAGAAAGCAGACCTTTAATTCCAGACATAAAATGTGTCGTTACATTCCCAAATTTCCAAATTTTGGCGCCCATAAAAGGCTATAGAAGGCTACTCTGACACCAAAACAACCAGACCTGCAGGTAAACATTCACTACAGTACGCCGACAGAGGGGAACACCGCAAGAAAAAATAAGAAGAGAGCAGAAAACAGCCATTAAAGTCAGAAAGAACAAAACAAAAACAGAAACACACAAAGTAGGCTATTTTCTCAATTCATAGTTCCCAGAATGCAGCAGAAAAAATCTTTGGATTTCAGCATATAGTTTTCATAATCAATAAAGTTCCTCAGACACAACAGTTGAGCCTAACGGGACACAGGGCTGTAGTGCGCGTGACGGCTGTCCACTCTACTGTCATCTCCTCGAGCTCGTCCTGTTCTCAGCTCCTATTGGATAATGTTGACTCACTTTCCCCGCCTCTAAAAAAACATCAAAGGTATGTTTCCTGTATCTGGACCAATAGGTGACCTTTACCCCTGCCATATAGTTTAAAGTTTAACATCAGGTTGTACCCATTCTGAAGCCTTTTGTCTTAATGAGTCGAAATTAAATGTCGGAGGGCAGAATTCCAGTAGGCAGGCAAGTAGCTTACTGCTGGAGCTCTAACATCACGGTGACACTCTGTAAACTCTGTAAATAGTAAGCTAAAGTTTCGTCCACACTTAGCCTAATTGTCTGTATTTGACCATAATTAATTGCTAGTGTCCACCGCTTTGAACCTCGTTTTGACCATGGTACTAGACCTGACAGTGCTAACATGTCAGAATATGGATGTTCTGGACGTTTCTTTAAAGGTGAAGAGCTACAACTCAAGTAGGAAACTTGGAAACTTGCGTTGGCTGAAATTTGGGGCTTTCTGAGATCATTAAAGATGGCGGGGTACAGTGTTACAACTATGATCCAAGTAACATTAATTATAATGTTGAAAAATATCAAAATAGTCATTTTATTAGCAATGAAAACCTATAGGCCTATGAAAACATGGGTTTTATCCCTGGTGTCTGAAATTAGTCTAACTTTATTGCTTCAGCTGCCAGTAGCTAATAGGCCTACAATTTTAGCTAACGAATAATACATGATTTTACCGGCACAATTTAGCCTAAAGAGTCTTTTCCCAATTTTGAAATGTGACCACATAGCTTATGAGTTCTTCAGGCCTCCTTAACAGAGCGGACCCAAGTCATTGCTGCAGCCTAAAGATAGCTTACATTAGATGTTGCATAGGTAACAGTAAGGTTAACAGTTCAAAGCATCCACAGCTGGTTTCACTGGACATCTGATAGGCCTACGGTTTGTAGCTTATAACATACCTGCTGAAATTCTGATTTCTGGCTGTGGCCTGAACGCAGCACCATTTTTGACTTGGATCGGACATCGTCATAACTACAGCCCTGGGGACACGTAGCAACACACTCATGCACGCGCACACACACTCTAAAGACAAACAAAATGTCACAATATCGTCTCTGGTTGAGTTTTAAATATGAATGCTGGTACTGAAGTGAATTTATTGCATGTTTCAGGATCCCCCCTCCCCCCCGCCTGTCCCCGTTTGTCCTCTACTCGCTGTCCGACTTGGCATCCTTGGACGCGGCATGGTTGTACAGTCCCTGCGCCATCAGATGCAGCGCCAGAGCGTTTTTATTCCCGGTGGCTTTCTTGATTTTGGCCCGTTTGTTCTGAAACCATATTTTGATCTGAGACTCGTTTAGGCCAAGATCCCGGGCCAGGCTCTGCCTCCGCTGCTCGGTCAGGTACCGGTTGTTCTGGAACTCAGTTTTTAACCGGTGGAGTTGCTCCGCAGTGAAAGCCGTCCGGGGCCGCTTGTCCTCTTTACTCGGGGTCGCTGCCTTCTTTGGTTTGCGGGATCTGGGCCCTTGGGTGGGGATGGGGGGTAAGGGTAATAACAAAAAGACACCCAGTAGTTAGGGTCAGTACTTTTGAGCTTTCTCATATCTTAAAATCACAGGGAGGCTATAATAACAGTGGATACTGCATATAAAAACATATCAATAGAAAGTGTCTATTCACGTTTGTGCCAAAATGAGCTAAGTTTCAAACGTTTTAATGCGTCAGGATCTTCAGTTAGTGGACACACATTCCGCAAACAACATCTGATCTCATTTTGCATCATATAAGAAGATTTTAGTTATTAACTAGGACATCATTTAGTAGTGTTATATTTTTGTCTGTCAGCTAAAGGCCTGCGTGGTGTTATAAAAGCCCCTTAGGGGACCTAAACATGCTGTTATACATGTAAAGCCAGTGTTGGAAGTACGCAGGTCTTTAAACAATAGTAATACCACAGTGTAAAAATACTCTGTTACACGTCAAAGTACTGCATTCAAAATATTACTGACGTACAAAAATGTTTGCATCAAATAAAGTACCAAAACTAAAAGTAGCTACTTATTATACAGAATGGCTCATTTCATAATCAGATATATTGCATCATAATTAGTGCTGCGACCTGTTTATCACATTAATGTTGCAGCTGGTAAAGTTGGAATTGATTTTATCTACTTTACTGCGGGGTAGCTTTTGAATTATACATCACAGTTTGTTAGTTAATTTAGCCTTTATTTTGTTTAATATTCTGAATCTACAAAATAAATAAACCCGTCAAATAAAAAAGTATGTTTTCATTCACACTGTAGCGGAAGTGAAGTAGGCCTATAGAATATAGGTAATACAGATACTCAAGTTTAGTAAAAGTACCTCAAAATTGAACTGAAATAGCCTGCAGTAGGCATACTTGAGCAAATTTACTTTCCACCACTGACATTAGCAGTTTGAATGTAGCATTAAATATATATTGCCGTTTATTGAAATATTAATGGTGATCTTTGAGTCGTAATGGCTGAATAAATAGAGGACGTTTGGGAGGAATTACTAAATAAAAAAGTTTAATAATGTGTACAGATTTAAATCATTGTTGTAGACAAGAATCCCTTGATTATGATTACAGTAAAATGATCAACCAATCTCACGAGTTAAATGGCTTCCGAGTGACTTTTCTTTAATCAAAATGAGTTGTCTATGTCATGCTATCTTTTATGATCATCATTTTTGTTGCACCTGTAAGGGTTAAATAATTGAAAGAAAAGATGTCAGTCAGAGATGAAATATTCTGAGATACACTAGGGAAAAAAAGAAAATTGTTAATTCCAACCACATCTGTTAAACTAGGAATGAAATGAAGACTATTCTGCAGTAGAGTTGAGAGCAGCAGCCCATCAGGCTGCATGGCTGCATGTCCTCTCTGCTGCAGCAGACTTCAATGAGAACAGGAGGAGGAGGGTGGAGGGTGCAGATGGGGGTGGGGTTAGGATATGATGGAGGATGGGGAGTTAGGCGCCTCTTTCCCTCCCTGTTACCATAGGAACTCCATTTTTAAAAAACTAGTTTTCCCAAAAAAAAAGAGTGATAAGCCCTTTGTTTGTATTATAATATTGGAGCTTTCTATGATGAAGAAGTCAAATGGCAGATAATGGAGAACGAATGGAAAAAGATATTTCCGCTTTGGTGCGGAAAGTATAAAAACATAGCAGGCCTAAATCAATTGTGCCATCCAATAGTTAGTCTATAGACAATATGAGGTGTTTATACGCCCGTTAAACTAAAGTTTGACAACAATGCGCTTTCTTTACACATTCTAGCATTTTGTAGAATCGTAACTGAAGCATCGACTCATTTCTACAGAGTTATGGTTGGTTTAAGATGCCTAATCCTAATAATGGTGGGGAAAGCTGCAGCCTCCCTGACCTCTTTGAAGGCCTTTGTAGTCATTATCATAAATTCGAGCCTGGACCTCGATGGAAACTTTTTTGTGTGTGCCCATACAACAATAAATACAACATTTCGGACTGTTCTCGCCTCGTTTTGAGCTCTTCCAAACGCTCCTTCGGTACATCGCGAGGTCCCCCCTCCCTCTTGGCTGCTAGTTTGTTTTCAGCAACATTTTTTAACAGTTGAACGCGTTTCTAAATCACCACAAAGGGAAAGTCCAAGTGCACCATGCGTCCACTGGTAAACTAACCCCAGCCTAGAGCAAACCTTTCACTTTATTTATAATAACAGGACCGTGCTTATTTAAATACTGGAATAAAGCAGTGCAGTTCACACAGAGCGATGCGCATTAGAAGAAAAAGGTTTTTGGTCGTCTGAAATACAAAATGACTAAAATCGAATAATTTCATAGCATGTTCACAACATAAACATGTCAAAATGTATTATTGATATTTGGTTGACGAGTGAAAAGGCTTTGAAGTTGTGTTCAGGATTTGACATGGAATCTTGTCTTTTGGGACACACGGCCCTCACTTTTTGGACCCCCCCTCCATTGTCAAAAAATATGCTAATGGAATATCAACAAAGAAGACTGAGGAACAATGGCGTTAAACTTGGTTTTACTTCACTTCTTCACATTTTTAACATCACTTTCGAACCGCATTTCATTTTAACTTAATTTCCACGACAGTTTTCGTCGACACAGTGTCGTCTTGTCCGCTTTATTGTTATTTCAACGCCAAAATCCGGATCGAATTCCATCCAAAACAAGTCCAAATACTTTCCAATTCGTGTGTAAAGTAGTTTATTTTAAGTAAAATATGTTTTGCCTGCTCCACGAGTGCTACTATCATTTATTAAATACTGGAATTGTGAAATAATGAAGATAATATTAGATATGATGGCGTAATAACGGGTTTGTCAATTGTTGCAAGTGATATGTCTATTAAGTAGGGTTGGGGGTCGCTCAGCTCAGAGAATAAAATGTCACCCTCTTTAAAGAATTAACCTCAACAGCTTTTCAACTTAAAAATGATGCAATCAGAGCTTTTTACTCTTTCTGAAAGAAGAGGAGCTGTTTTCTGTAATTTAGACTTTTTCAAATTTTGTTAACTGCCCATATGATATTAAATAGCCTACAATAATCGGCCTTTGTTTATTTATTTATTCATTTTCTTTCTTTCAGTTAACGAAAAGTGGCCGAGCAATTTTTCTCCACCAACCTGATGACGGGCGGTCTGAGTAGCGGGTACAATAAACCCACGCCGGCCACAGCATCGATTTGGACGCAGGGGCCGAGCTGGCCTGGGGGCTGCGGCAGCTGTCCCCGCCGCCCCCCCGGCCCTTCACAGCCACATCACCGGCTATCAGGTCAGGTCTCCTGGCCTCAGTGTCCGGATTCTGGTCGTCGGATGCTCCCGTGTCCTCCTCCTTCTCCTCGTCGCCTCCTGCTCCACCCTGCTGCGGGTTGCCAGTTTTGGAGGACTTTCTCCCTGTCAGCTCCTCTCTTCGTATAATTACTCCCAGACTGTCTCCCTCCCGGACCAAAGTCCTGTCCTTCCTCTTTCGGCCGAAGTCCGGTCTTAAAATGTTGTCGATGTAAAAGTTGGTGATCCTGTGGGACTGCTGGTTGTTAGGTGCCTGGAGGAGAGGCAGGATGGCCCGGTTGGACTCCTCGCCGGAGTCCTCTGGGCGCTCTGGATCTCGACGAGCATTTTCTTCCATAATGATGAAGCCTGATCACCCTCAGCACCTCTGCCTCTGCGCCCTTCTACAAACAAATTATTCCAATTTCGTGTTGTCCTGTTCGCCTTATTATTAACTAATTACTATATTTTTTTACTGGAAAAAGAAAACCGTTGACGAGCTTCACTAATTCCTTTTCTGGTGGAATAGTTTATTGTTTCTGCTGTGAAAACGCGCCTCTTCTGAATTTGACAAAGAAAAATCATGCTTAAGTTTCTGGTCAAAGCCTCCTCCTCATGGCTGCATTGGGCGATTAAATGTTTTTATCTAAAAAATAAAAACGAGTTGGAAAACTATAGACTATTTAATTTTTTCTGGGTCCCTGCACACAATTATTGATGCTTCCAGCAGAACTAAAGTGCCCTGATAAAGACGCCGCTCAAATACTTTCACTACGGATTTTGGTTCTCATTTCTGATTGGCTGCGAGAGGCTGTGATGACGTTGTACTACGGGTCTCTCAGACACGTGCCTCAGACCAATAAAGGCGGAGAGTTGATGTCATGTGAGGTTCCCGGAATTCCCTGGAGACGCAGAGTAATCCAATCCACCCAGTCAGTTTATGATGCGTTCAGGTTGCAGCGGATATTTCTTATTAGCCTACTTGAACATTTAAAGCCATAGACTGAAGTTTGAATAAGGTCAGAGTTGCTGTTAGTGAAAAATACTCTTCAGCCCAGCTTTCAGGTATAAATAATAAAAGCCCTGCTGACTTCCAGTCATCACATGAACATGATGTCATTACATGTCAACAGTGTCACAGTGCAACACACCCCATAGGCTCATTTGGTGCGGGTTAGCCAGTGTTTGTGTTGGACTATGGGCTGGAAATAATGAAGATGAATCGCCAGAGTCTGTGGACAACGAATCTGAAATGCAGCTGAACTGCCTTGAATGGAGCTGAACGTGTTTATTATTCTGAGTTGTTGTGAGAACTGGTCAGCAGCTATGATTTGAATTAATCAGCCCAGTCACCAGAAGAAAATGTTGCCATTGTACATTTCTGCAACCCATGAATACATTACATTTGTACGTTTCATAAGTGTCATATCAAAGCCCCTAAAGAGACATAGTATATGAGCTGGCTTTGTCACTGGGAGGTGGAGAGGATGACGGATGGTGTGCCTCTTAGGCAAGAACCCTGCCAGTCCACTGCTTGAGACCAATAAGCAACAAAAGCTGTTGGCTTTAACTGTGTTTCCAGAAGATGTTTAGGCCCCAAATGTGGGTGTTTCTTAGCAGCCGGTTTTTCCACTGGAGATGGTGCTATGACAAGCAGTTTGTATTTGCTGAGACATTGCTGCATTTCCTGCCAGGATAGTGACACAAAAAGTGATTTTTTTTTTTTTGTCTTTGTTTTTTTTACTGGAACATGGCTGTGTTTCCAGCAGGCATTGTGCCACCAAAACTGGGTATTTTAAGCCCAAACAGGATCTTTTCCTTACCATAACCAGGTTTTTTGTGCCTAACCACATGTCAACCACAGCATTGTTGAAACATAAATAAGCGTGAAGTTTCAACATATACACAACATCATAACAGAAATTCAGCATGTCCATGGTTTGCAAAAACCTCAATGCCAAAATTCTGGTGCTTTGGTTGCATGTAAACCCTTTGTGATATATTGTACAGGTTACCCCAAATAAAAACATGCAAAACAATAGTCCATGCATTTTTTATTCAAAAGACAGGTGTTAAAAGTTTCAAGGACAAAAAAGACTACACTTAAGTTTGGGTGTATTTCCTGTAGCCCAGAGAGTTATAGAGTTATGAGGTGGTTTTCATTTTATGGTTTTAAGGGTCGAAGTAAAGACCTGCATTGCATTCAAACTAAAAAGGATTTACCATTTTACAACTTTATGAAATTTAGAAAATTTGCAGGTGCACCTCATTCACCATTTGAAATGTATCATTCACATTTAGTTTGTAGGCTACACTTTCAATACTGTGATGACCTGCAGGCTGTTTTCACCTGCACCATCCTTCCCACAGAGCTGGAGCAGCACACATAAGGTGTATTACCAGCATTTCTTTCATTACCAGCATTATCTGCTCTAATTCCATGTGTTACACATCACCAGGCTAACACAGAACAGGACAATCGAACAGCTCGGTGGTTCAGTTATAGCCTGTGTTCCCATACAGAAGTGTTCTAGTCCATTTCTAGAGCTCAACAGGCCAAACTATAACACACTGACTGCTCAGTCTGTCTTCTGCTAGTGTCCCAGTCCCCTCCATGGTTTCTCTTTTAAAGGCACATTCTGTTGATATTTTTGATAAAATGTCAATTTGAGCTATAGCTGTAAATGTAGCTGTAAATTATAGTGTTTTGAAATTTAAGCAGCTGATTTTATACTCAGTGTCGCAGTAAAGTCCAATCTGTTGATGGGTGACCATAAAAGCTCAGCGTCCTGACCTCTGATCAGTGGATAAAACATTGTGTGTGGCTAGTTTGGCTATATTTATGTATACATGTATACGTGTGTGTGTGTGTGTGTGTGTGTGTGTGTGTGTGTGTGTGTGTGTGTACATATGTAGCTACATACACATAATATGGGACAATTTCAGCCCACCTAACGTAGGTGCCTGTTTGGAGAAGGTGCGTTCAAGATCAGCTCGTGGCTGCATACAAAATCACAGGTGAACAGAGTCGGCTTCGCTCCTGTCAGCGCGAACTGAGGCGAAGATGCTTCTGCTCGAGCTGGATGAGCCCTGTGTAACTGATTGCACAGAGAAAAGATAAGATTGAGTGGGCATGGCGTGAAAACGAGAGCAATTTCACAAAACCACACACACACACACACACACACACACACACACACACACACACACACACAAACCTTATGTTCTGTCCCGGTGTGTTTTAGTTCTGCATTTATCAGCCAGTGTGTATCTTTGTGTGGAACACATTCCAGTGAGTCTTTCTCACTGTTGGGAGAGGTTTGCCATCAGGGCTTACTGACAGAAAGTCATTCCTGGGGTAAGGCTGGGATGAATAGACTTCTGTCAGAAAGGGCTGAAAGAAACCTGTACCCTGTTGGTAATCTTCTCCTTTGTGCGACTTTTCCGCGCAACTAAGGGAATGGCAAATTGGTTTGGTGTTGTTCCTGAATGCAGCTCTGAGCAACATGGGTGACTGAAAACTGCCGAACTAGTGACAGTCCAAGTCAGATTTCACCTACTGACACACACACACACACACACACACACACACACACACACACACACAAAACGAGAAAAAGAAAAAAGGGGGAGAGAATAATGCAGGCTCCTATATATTTTAAGGCTATAGGCCAAGTGAACATGTAGGAAAGCACTTCTTCGGTCCATGTGCTTTTAAATGGATGTTAACCCGTTTTAACGAGCAGCTTCTGACATGCAATTTTTCATTCATTCATTTTTCCACCGTTTAAAACACACTTTTTCACGTTCATGTACAGGACACCAATAAATAGGAATGAATAGGCACAGTAAGTGTTGAGAGAGATGAATCCAAGCATCACACATGATTTTTTTCATCAGACATGATGTTGGTGAGTGTGTTGGTGTAGCTTGGTGAGCCCACTGATTGGTTTGATTCATGCACACAGGCCCACACCGACACCGGGAGCGTCCTGCAGAGAGCTGGAGAGTCACAGACAGAAAAATGCAACACAACACAATTTGCAGTCTTAACCAAAAACACTCTCTGCGACCTGATTTTTCATTGAGAAACTCTGTAGGAAAAGTAACAGCGAAGCAGCATGAACTATCCATGTGTTGTTTTAATTCTGTTTTAACACATTCTGCGTCTGTTCAGTAGGGAGCGGGCTCCATCAGAAACAAGCCGGGTGTCCCATCGGCCGCGTGGAGCAGCCTGTGTGTGTGTGTGTGTGTGTGTGTGTGTGTGTGTGTGTGTGTGTGTGTGTGTGTGTGTGTGTGTGAGCGTGAAGCAGTATGTGACTGTTCAGGCCTGTCAGTGTGTGAGAGAGAGGCTGCGGGCTGAAGCCTCTGAGGCCAGCCTGTGGACACAAACGCGTCACTGTAGTCGCTGTTGGCAGAGGAAAAACCCTGTATCTCCAAAACTTATTTTGAGGAAAAACTCGTTTCAGCTGCCATTGTTGAAGAAGCTCTCAGACACTTTGAATAAGTAGCAAAAACTCAATAGAAAATGGTAAAAGTCAGGCACTGAATATGAAAAATAGCAATAAAATGTGCACAAGCAGCCTGTCAAATACGACTGTCCTTATTGTGAAGACCGGTCCCTTTAGATTGATCATATCAGCGAATCAAATATGCTGCATGCTTCTGTGGTTCAATTATTTCTCTCTAGATGACGTAAAATAATATCAGTCTCAAACAGGCTGCTGAAAATTGGATGCTGGTGATTTTTTATCCTACAATAGGATCATTTCTGAGATGGTGGCATGCTGAATGTAAAATCCTAGGCTGCAAAGTAACCACAAGCTTTAGCCTCCACAACAAAAAGTACCCCATAAAAGTGAATTGTAGCGTGTTTCAAAGTGTAACGTTTAAAAATGAAAATAGTCGAAAGTGAAAATGTACTTTTGACTTTATGTGTTTTTGAAAGTTTTTATGAAGCCAGGTAGTAGTTAATAGTCGCAACTCCAACGAACGGAAAAAAACTGGAGATAAATGGGTTTTACTCGACAGTGAATAATATATTATAGGAGGTGGGGGGCAAATACAACATCCTGCCAAAAGGTATAATCACACACAACCTGTGTCAGTGCAAGCAATGTATTTATCTTTTCAGAAGATTACTATGTTCCCCTCTAAAATCAGCTTGTTATCAACTCACTGCCTGTGTTCTCTGACGCAGATGGAACTTTCATGTTGCCTCATACCAGGTATTTCTTCTCATGATTTCTGAGCGCTTAAACACTTTTTTATGAACTGCAAGAGTTAGCAGCGGGCGGATCCACCTGGCCTTTAAACCAATCCAAAGCTCAAAAATATCTAGCAGTGCAGGTGAAGTTAGATGGGAAGTCTGAGCCCTGCAGTGTGCATGGGCTTTTTTATCAAACCACAGTGTGAATATAGGGTTTAAAAACAAGAGAAATATTAATAACACAGCAAGCTGCTACTGACATCTATCACAATGAGTTCTTATTCAGTAACCCTAAAATTAAAAGTTGCAGATAATGCTAGCTTCACTTAACCGTTGCCTCTTAATGCAAACATTTATATAGGCTACATCAAAGCAGTAATGTAAAATAATTGCGTTCAGTTCGTTCCAACCTGTATTTAAACTCTGGAGCGCGGATGCAGGAGCCGTTTAAAGTGTGCTAAATGTTTCCATTTTGAAAATGAAACAAAAACAGGCAGAAATCACCTGACAAAATAAAGAAATAAACCAAATACAAGACTTTGGGAGTCCTGACTTATGGATCTAATTAGAAGCACGGTGTCTGATGGATGATTGTTTATATGACATCGCCGTCATGACTGCTGCTACAAGCCTGTGTGCGCACTATCGCTATCCTTATCCTATCTTTATCCTTATTTCTGAAGATCACTGCATCAGTAGCAAGGCTCTGCCACGATCCGGTTGATAATAGCCTACCCAAGTTTTTATTGAGATATTATGCTCTATTATTAATGTATGCACGCATCAATTATTAGTGTGCACCTATAATGTATTGTCAATCCCATAATGTAAATAAAAGACAAACAAACAGACTGCACAGTATGTGGAATTATAGCGTAAGAAACACCAGGATCATATTATCTATTAGATTTATTTATTTATTATTTATTTATATTATTCACATTGAGTTGTAACAGAAACCCTCAGGTCAGTTTTATGGTCAGAGCTGAAGCGTCAACCCATTTTGCTGCGTCATCAGGTTGTAATTCTGCCAGACAACTGAAAGAGCTGCGTATACTTCAACCTGCTGAAAAATTATCATTTAAATTATTCTTAAAAAATAAAATAACGTATGGAAATACTTTGGATCCCTTTGGAGAAACGCTGGATTGTTGTGATGATCTGAGATGGGTTTAAAGTTTGACGTTTATCGTTCATAATCCTCTGTATTGTTTCTGACGGAAACGGAAAGCGTTTAATAACCTGTGAAGTGCTTAATAATTTGACTGATCTAAGTAGCCCATTTAAAAATGAAATGACAGTGCAAAGTCATATAAACCGAGGAGAAAATACTAAAAATATGAAATGTGGCACATGAATTGCTCGTCTTTATCTCTCAGCCTCCTCATTAAAACGAATACACTTTGACATGTATGTCTGTACATGATTCCTCTGAGTGTTATGAAAGTTAAAAGTCTAAATAAAAAATGTAGTTCTGATCCTGGTGTAAATATCCTTCAGTTAGATCCCACACAAATGTTGTAAAAGAGTATTTTCTCTGCCGCACTACATGTCTCCACTTAGATTCTTTTAAGTCTTTTCACATCACACCAACAACGTTTAAAGTACCACGCTGGGCTTTTCAGTCTAACCTATACGTCCTAATTTAATAAATACACAGATTCTCTGAATCATCAGCGTTCCACAGAGGTCAATTTAGTCAATCATTTCGATTCTATAATTTTTTTAAATTAAATTCCAACAGAGAGCACAGAGGACTGATAACCTGTGTGTGCGCCTCATCATCACGCTGACCAACAAAAACAACATCTCTAATATCATTTCCATATCTCAGCCTTTGGTGCATGTGCACCCTGAAGATGAGAGGCAGGTTTTGTGAGACTCTGAATGCTGCTGTCTCCTACATTGTGTTGGTGCCCAGATGTGAGATGAGCCGGGAGACAAAGCTGAGGTCAGCCGGGACCATCAGCTTCCTGTCCACTTTACAAAACCGTCCCCAAGGGGGAGGAGGGACGATGGGAGCTCTGAGGTTAGGGGACACTTCCTATTCCACTCTGTCTGCTCTGTTTATGCAGGGACGGGGGAATTATTGCAGGGACACACACACTTTGGCTCCAAGCGATCGGCAGAGGGGAATGACAAAGCTGGTTGAACTATGACCACCAGTAGGTGATGAACTCAAGGCAAAGAATACAGAGAGACAGAAACCTTTTGTGTCAGTCAAAAACATAAAATTGTTTATGATTTGTATGGATATTTCATTCTCTGATGTCTTTAAGAGACCATCTAATCACAAACATAGCTGTCTTAGACTTTTCTTTCATATTCAGCCTGTAAGACTTGAATTTCTCGAAACAGGAAAAAAGGCCAAATGTCACTGAAGCAGATCACTACAAGAAAAATAGATTTTCAAACAAATGTAACACACACACACACACACACACACACATATCTATATATATATATATATATATATATATATCCCCCTGTCTGCCTCAGACTAAATATTTAAGACCAGACCTACTAAATAAAGCTGAACTTTAATACTAGTAACACTATGGAGATTATTCTTGACCTACGACAGGGGAAAGGCCCCATATATCACCAAAATCAGCAGCCATTTGCTCTCAGAAATATTTGGATACTGCTATGAAACTGAGCTGGTGTGAAAACAGTCATGCTGTGTTTAAAAAGACTCTGTTCTTCAGGAAATTTAAGTTCTGCCAGGTCTGTAGGAAGCTTTTCAGTGTTTCGTGCTTTTACTGCCAGAGTCTTGTTTGATGCTGTTGTACTGTGTGTTGGGGGAACAGTATTACAGCTGATAAAAGGAACAAGGTTGATATGTTTTTCTAAAAGGCTGGTCCTATGATTAGCTGCAGTAGAAAAGCTATGTATGGGTGGAAGGAAACTCCAGTTTAAAGGACATCCTCTGCATACTTTCAGCAGGTTGATGCCATCAAAAATCTTTCTGTTCATTCCACTTGCTTTTTCCTATTCTGTCTTGAATGCAGAAATGAGGCCAAATGGTTGAATAAAGTCATGTTCTTATATTGTAGGCCAATATGGCAGAGTTTTAATGATACACATAGTAGGTATGTTTTACTTGCACCCTTTTATTTCTGAATGACAAAACTATTGGAATTTTGTTTTTCAGATCATTTTGTCTATATTTTTCAACCTAATTTACACACATCCAAGACCAATCAGGCTTCTGATATCCTCCAAGCAGACCTTTTCAAAACCCACACAGAAAATATATTTGTCTGACATCAGCACAAATGTCTCATAAAATAAAACTCATTTTGGTGCAGAGTAGTGGTTCTTAAACTTTTTCTGTCAGGCCCCCCTTCAGAAACCAAATAAAATTCATACCCCCGACATTTTTTGAAAATCAATTCTTAACAATAATTGAGGAAGCAACTAATTAAAAAGGATCCATGCTGAATTTTAGATGAGTAAAGGCCAGCAAGACAGCATCAGCAAATTCTTGTTTCTTTTCTTCTTTACCTATATTTAACCAGGAAGCCCCAGTGAGATTAAAGTCTCTTTTACAAGAGAGACCTGGCCAAGGTAGCAGCCAATCAAAACACATTAAAAGGCAACAAATACAACATATAATACAAAACTCCACAATAAAACAACAACAACAACTAAAATAATTTACTCAAACTAAAATTCAGCATGTAGCCTTGATGAATATGAGCTTTCACTCTGGTGTAATGACTTTGGTACATTTCCCCTCATCAGTATACGCTGGAAGACAGCACCATGATCTACTGCCAAACAGTGTGACTGAGTCCTACCTGGACACACTCCTTGTCCTCCTCTCTCGGCTCCTCCAGCAGCACCTCTTGGCTGTGTGTGTCTCTCTCCTGTCCTCTGACAGCATGTTCAAAAGGCCGTGAGCAGCCTTGTTGCTATCAGTTACTGCTCTAATCCTCCTGATCGTCGTGCCGTGGATAAACCTGGTGTGAAAGCAGCCTGGAGGCCAGACTGACGGGCCTCCCGGGCTCCAGCGGAGCTTGGCATCCTGGACCGGAGCTCGGTCCTGCATGAGTTCACAGCAGTGCTGGCTGACAAAGGAAGGTTTTGCTCCGTTGCTTTTTTAATTTTAAAAGGCCTTCCTAACTTTCTTCTCTTTAGAAGAAAAGGATGCAGCACACACACAGGGCTCTATAACAGGAGACTAACCAGGGGAACGGTTTGGAAGTTTAGGAAGTGTTTGTTAGAAGCTGAGCTGCAAACTGGACCAAATGTGTTTGTTGTTTAGCCCTAATGTGTCCTGAAGGACCAGGAGAGGGTTGTTTAGGCCAGCAGAAGCCTTGATGGCACCATGTTAGAATGCTGTGGTTTCTCCACATCTGCACTGTCTCTGACCCAGAGTGCTTTCATATTATCTTTGATAAAGGATCCTTGGTTGCAGATGTGATGTCTTTTTGGTTCAGAGTGGCACATGTGTTATCTGATTCAATCAGAACCCATATGCTTATTTCACTGCATGTGTTATGTTGAAATTATTCATTCATTAGCCATACTGTGCCTCAGAAAGAGGGCGAGTATTGAGGTGGAACCCTGATTAACCTTTGTGGGTCAGGGACTGTTCGTTATTTATGAGGGGAGAGGGTGGTGCAAAAAGGGAGAGGGATATCACAAAAAATATTTAAGCACTGGGGAGTGATTTGTGTTTTTTATTTTGGCTTATATTAAATGGTTGTATTTTGTATTTATTTACCACAGAATGCAAGAGAACTTGCCAAAATGTGCCAGATAAATGGTGTAATTTATCTGTAAAAACAAATTATTGTTGGATTTTTGAACGGTCCTTGGACAGATCATGTGCGATAAATGCTTCTGTCAGGAAAAAGAAAAAACAAAACAAACAAACAAGCAAACATACAAACAAAAAAACAAATTTGAACTCAAAATAGTGATATTTGAGCAAAATGACTTTATTCTACATCTTATTTAAAATTTGACCAAATATAAACCATTTGCATGAACTACCCAGCATGCGTGGCAAGAGTAAAAACCAAGGCGTTTTCCAACTCCAGGATTTTGTGTTCGATTTTTAACTTTATAACATCAAAGGCAAAGTTTAAATCCTATTTATGGTGGGGGGACAGTCATGCATTTTACCCCAAGTCATTCAGGAAGGCTCAAGGAAAAATATTTGTGGCTTTGTGGAGGGTAAGAAAACAACAACTATAAAAAACAAGAAAATAAAATCAAAAAACAAACAAACAAAAAACACCCCAGACAACCCCTTCCCTGATAAAGAACATTTGTAAAGCAAATGAAGCGTTGCTTTAAACTCAATTTTATTTCACTTTTGTTGTAGTTTTTATTCCTTGTTAATTTTTTGATTTATAACGTACGTACACTGTAACTTTATGTCTGTATAAAGTAAATATAGGCTACCTCAAAACTCTTATTTACTTAGATTTTTCAAGGCAACTGGTTTCTTAGATTTAGAAGTTTCTCAGAAATTCTGGACATAGCATGTCTCCTACTTCACTAAAAAGTCCATGAACACAGATATAAGGTGAGGGTTAATTATTTAATATTAATTAATATTTTTTTACTCAATAGTGTTATCATTATTGTGTCATGCAAACAATTATGCCTGGGCCACATCATGTTACAATACACCATAAAATAGAACAAACTGGGTCCAGAGTCCAGCATACATATTTTCAGACAAAAAGGACAAAGTGGAGCGAAGCATCATCAGATCATTTTCATGGCTCACTCACAGAGACATTTATAGTGTGGCACTGAGAAATCAGAAGAAGAACTAAGTAAACACACTATCTCACCTTCTGTTCCTGGCTTTTGTCACAAAAGCCAGGAACAGAAGGTGAGATACAAGGTGTCAGGGTTTACATGAGCCATTTCATGGATTATTTAACTCTCTGAAGTCATCCTAGTTTGTACAATATAAAAGAAAATAAGAGTCACTTTCCACATCACCCAAATCATACAACTCATATATTCTGTTTTCCTCCTGAATGTTGTTGAATCGCCCAATGGCCAGAGGAAGAATATTAGCTCTTTGCTGTGCA